>NC_052313.1:39668955-39821455 GCF_016432855.1 Salvelinus namaycush
AATACACATTAGACAATTTCTTTGCACCCCATGACAAAATGTGTAGAAGTTCAGGAAATAAGCTTTAAGCCTGCAAATTCTCTCCACCAACAAGAGGGGTGTGAACAGTTTGTGTCATTAACAGTGCTTGTGCCTATAGAAATAGACGTGACACGTGCGCACGGGGGACGCGGGATGTTCCCCAATGCTGGGAGGGGGGCCCCCCCGAGTGAAAAAGTTTGTGAATCCCAGCCCTAGTGAACAGCTGCATCTTGGTTAATCACAACAGCCATTCAGAAGCATTGTGAACCGTGACGGGGTAGCTATTAGTGGAAGAAGAAAGACTAGAAAAAAATTAGCTATTACGGTGTTAATGTCTGATGGTAGGGTATAATGGAGGGGCAGGGTGGAGAATGAGATGAGATAGCAGGGGGTTATGGGATTAAATGGGTGTGACCAATGACCCTCCCCTTTTGTGTCCTCCTGTCAGTCTCTCCTTGGCCACACCAAGTGGTGCTCCTTCCAAATCGGCAGAAAAATACATTGTGTTTGTGCTCCCTCAGAGCCTGTAGGAAAATTGTATAACTGCCAGTGCAGTTCTCACTGCATATCTCGGTAGGCCTCAGTCTATGTTCACTCAGCAATCCACACACACACCAGGTCTAATCTTATCAGACCACGAGACCCCAAGATGAAAGACCAAAGCCTTGAGGGTAGCTCCAGGACCCCCACCTCTCCTCGCTCTCTCACCCTACCCAACTCAGAGGAGCGGGTGTTGGGGGACACAGTGTGTGTTTGGTGGGGTGTTCCTCCATAGCCTCATTGTGTTGACCAGCAGGTTCTTATTGTTCTGCGGATTAGGATGTGAGCTCCTCTCTGGCTGCTTTGATGGCTCTGCCTGGCTGTCAAAGCCCCATGAGACAGATGGGTGGATGGAGCGGTACCGTGTGTGTGAGCCGTTCTGACAGACTAAGATGTGTGTGTGTGACAGTAATACATGTAAAGAGCCGTGGTTGCCGGCTAATGATACCATTGGGAACGTGTGTGTGACTGCACGCAGGAACGAAAGCACAACGGACACCCCCCAAAGCCTAACTCACACACTGTGCTACCGAACGCACACAATGAAAATCCCCCTTTGATATGAGGATGATGGCCTAATGAAAAGAGTTATCACATAGAGACGGTGAGCGCGTAACGCCACCACTGCTCATTACATATAATGTGGCAATGATGCAAAGCCCATAGCCACACGTCCACAGAGTTGGAGAGAGACAGGGTGTGGGTGATTTTGTGTCTATCCATTTATTTGTGTGTGTGTGTACGCCTGTGTGTGTGACAGCTGTAGATCCCACCACACATCGCTCTCAAAGGAGAGTCATCTTTTATCTGCAGTACATCTCACTCTGCCACCAGCCCTCTATCTGTCTGGGTGCGTCCCAAATGGCGTCCTATTCCCTACATAGCTCGCTACTTTTGACCGGGGCCCAGAGGGTGCTTTTCCACCTGTTCCTCTGTGGCGGTGGACACTGTCCGATAACATGCCTGTCACCAGCATGAGGGATTCATGTAATTACACTATTTACGAACCCTCAACCAAACAGCGAGTCTCAGTGGCGCTATTGTCCTCTCACTGATGAAACACAATGTAAGCCAATGGGAAGATGTCTGTTATGATTTCAATATGAAATAGGTAGAGTTCTTGTACAGTGCATTAGGTAGAGTGTGTGTATAGTGCATTGATTCTGTGCAATAGCCGTTCAGAAACTGATATTACGTCCATGCGAGCCAGTGCATGTTGCCGCCGGATAAGCTTGAAAATCGATAGACTCAATAAGCGATTTGATTACTTCCTGTGGTCTCTCATGAGCATGAAGAAGATTCAGACTGAAGTCAATGGAAGTGCGGCACATTCTTATTTACTGGCGTGTTGAGTTTCTCGGTTTTCAAGCTTCTCTGACGCGAGCCCACTATGGCTCGAACGGAAATGGAACGATAGTGGGTAAGCGGCTACTGTGTCTCCAACTGTAGTCAAAGAAATATAGTACTCTGATACTCAAAGATATTCTATGATCTACACTTCAACATGACATATGTGCATCTATACTATGCACTTATTGTCCCCATACCTTTTCAATTAAGAAGCACATATATATTTTTTCTCATTCAATGATTTAATGTCCAGTGTCATCCTTCTCATATTTTACATACCTTTTACATACCTCTCACATGAAAACCTAAAAACACATTCAATGTGCATCCAATGTGGGGAAAACTCTGGGCCATTCCAAATCAAGTGATCAGGAAAAACTATAGGCCCTAATGCACTGACCTCTGCTCCTCTCCCCCTGGCTGTGACAGGAGAGCCAGGAGGCGGCTAGCCACCAGGTCCCAGACGGCCCCTCCGGACCCCCGGCTCTAGCTGCAGCTCTGGAGTCCCACCACCACAGCAACGGTCCCAGCGCCCAGCCGTCCATGGTCCCTAACAACATCTACTACAGCTTTGGAGGTGAGAGGACACAGTAGGGCCTGAACTAGAGAAGAGATGGACACACTCATACTGGTGCTTGATTTACACACACAGAGATGAATATAGTATACACACACAGTCACACACACACGCAAACATTCACACTTGCCATTAAAAACAACAGTGTACAGCGGCTTTATCACAACAGTTATATACCCTGAACAAAAATATAAATGCAACATGTAAAGTGTTGGTCCCATGTTTCATGAGCTGAAATGTTCCATACCCACAAAAGACGTTTATATTTTGTGCACAAATTTGTTTATATCCCTATTAGTGAGCATTTCTCCTTTGCCAAGATAATCCATCCACCTGACAGGTGTGGCATATCAAGAATCTGATTAAACAGCTTGATCATTGCACAGGTGCACCTTGTGCTGGGGACAATAAAAGGCCACTCTAAAATGTGCAGTTTTGTCACAAAACACAATGCTACATATGGATCAAGTTTTGAAGGCGATTGGAATTGGCATGCTGCCTGCAGGAATGTCCACTAGAGATATTGCCAGATAATTGAATGTGCATTTCTCTACCTTAAGCCACCTCCATTGTTTTAGAGAATTTGGCAGTATGTCCAACTGGCCTCACAACTGCAGACCACGTGTATGGCGTCATGTGGGTGACTGGTTTGCGGATTTAAACGTTGTAAACAAGGTGTCCCATGGTGGCGGTGGGGTTATGGTATGGGCAGGCATAAACTAAGGACAACGAACACAATTGCATTGTATCAATTGCAGTTTGAATGCACATAGATGACGAGAGCCATTGTCATGCATGATAATGCACGGCCCCATGTCACAAGCATCTGTACACAATTCCTTATACAGACTGTAACTCAGTAAAATCTTTCAAATTGTTACATGTTGTGTTTATATTTTTGTACAGTGTGTGTTAATATATAAACTCAGCAAAAAAGAAACGTCTTTTTTGCTGAAGGCCAGCATCCCGGAGTCGCCTCTTCACTGTTGACGTTGAGACTGGTGTTTTGCGGGTACTATTTAATGAAGCTGCTAGTTGAGAACTTGTGAGGCGTCTGTTTCTCAAACTAGACACTCTAATGTACTTGTCCTCTTGCTCAGTTGTGCACCGGGCCTCCCACTTCTCTTTCTATTCTATTTAGAGACAGCTTGCGCTGCTCTGTGAAGGGAGTAGTACACAGCGTTGTACGAGATCTTCAGTTTCTTGGCAATTTCTTGCAAGCCTTCATTTCTCAGAACAAGAATAGTCTGACGAGTTTCAGAAGAAAGTTCTTTGTTTCTGGCCATTTTGAGCCTGTAATCAAACCCACAAATGCTGATGCTCCAGATACTCAGCTAGTCTAAAGAAGGCCAGTTTTATTGGTTCTTTAATCAGAACAACAGTTTTCAGCTGTGCTAACATAATTGCAAAAGGGTTTTCTAATGATCAATTAGCCTTTTAAAATGACAAACTTGGATTAGCTAACACAACGTGCCATTGGAACACAGAAGTGATGGTTGCTGATAATGGGCCTATGTATGCCTATGTAGATATTCCATAAAAAAATAGCCGTTTCCAGCTGCAATAGTCATTTACAACATTAACAATGTCTACACTGTATTTCTAATCAATTTGATGTTATTTTAATGGGCAAAAAATGTGCTTTCTTAAAAAATCAAGGACATTTCTAAATGACCCCAAACTTTTGAACGGTAGTAAACACACACACACACACACACACACATACACACATACATACACACATACATACATACATACATACATACATACATACATACATACATACATACATACATACATACAATATAGTACCAGTAAAACGTTTGGACACACCTACTAATTTTTTCTTTATTTTACTCTTTTCTACGTTGTAGAATAAAACTATAAAATAACACATATAGAATCATGTAGTAACCAAAAAAGTGTGAAAATAATTCAAATATATTTTAAATTTGAGATTCTTCAAAGTAGCCACCCTTTGCCTTGATGAAAGCATTGCACACTCTTGGCATTCTCTCAACCAGCTTCATGAGGTAGTCACCTGGAATGCATTTCAATTAACAGGTGTGCCTTCTTAAAAGTTAATTTGTGGAATTTCTTTCCTTCTTAATGCATTTGAGCCAATCAGTTGTGTTGTGACAAGGTAGGGGTGGTATACAGAAGATATCCCTATTTGGTGAAAGACAAAGTCCAAATTATGGCAAGAACAGCTCAAATAAGCAAAGAGAAACAACAGTTCATTACTTTAAGACATGAAGGTCAGTCAATACGGAAAGTGTGTGTGTTCTGTACATGTTTCATGAGACGTACAGAGTTGGCCGTGCTAAGCTAAATGAAGTATGGATCCATTATTCAAGGAGAATCAGCTGCATTAATTTCCATTGTGTATGTGCTTGCGTGCACACAGTTGTAAATCTATCCCTCAATACTGTTTGGCTCCGTCAGATGATTGAGTGTGTGTAGGTCTACTGCATTACTCTCCTAGGCAGGCAGTCTTACAGACTACTAGCATTGACACAGCTTCCAACGCAATGGCTGTATACCAAATGGCACCCATCGGGCTCAGAAGTATTGCACTATATAGGAAATAGGGTGCCATTTGGGACATATCCAATGCCTCCTGTCTCAGTGGCCCTTCATGAAAAGTGATGACTGCTTTAGTTCCAGCCAGAGGAAGATATATTTCTCCTCTTATAACAGGACTATCACTTTTTCCAAATGTGATCCTGCATTTACATGGCACAGACCTCATTCATGTGTCTGAGATCTCATGTGTGCTTGACACAGTAGTAGTAGAGTAGAAGTTGCCGGTCAGCACTGATCTAGGTTCAGCTTAACCACCCTCAATCCTAACCGTAGTCTTTAGGGCGATAGACTCAAAACTGGCCTTAGATGAAACACTCCATCCTACTCTATTGAAGGCACTGGTCACTGGTGGAATTTCTGATTGATGTGTGTCTGTCTGTGCTGGACAAAAATAGGTTCAAGCTATGTCCCTCCCTGCTACGGCCCACATGCTTCCATTTGGTTCCTAGTGAATACGACCATGATTGGATAGGTGAACGCAAGGGTTCCACCACGTACTGTAGCTTTCACCTGTCCAGTCCTTTCGAATAAGTGATGTATGATTCAGCTCAGATCATGACACAACTATGTTATACACTGAGTATACAAAACATTAAAAACACTTGCTCTCCATGACAGACTGACCAGGTGATTCCAGGTGAAAGCTATTATCCCTTACTGATGGCACTTGTTAAATCCACTTTGCTCAGTGTAGATGAAGGGTAGGACACCAGTTAAAGAAGGATTTTTAAGCCTTGAGACAATTTGAGACATGGATTGTGTGTGTGTGCCAATCAGAGGGTGTATGTGCAAACCAAAAGATCTAAGTGCCTTTGAACGGGGTATGGTAGTAGGTGCAAGGCGTACCGGTTTGTGTCAAGAACAGCAGTGCTGCTGGGCTGCTTTTTCATGCTCAACAGTTTCCCGTGTGTATCAAGAATGATCTACCACCCAAAGGGCATCCAGCCAACTTGACACAACTGTGGGAAGCATTGGAGTCAACGTGGGCCAGCATTCCTGTGGAACGCTTTTGACACCTTGTAAGAATCCATTCCCGGACGAATTGAGGCTGTTCTGAGTGCAGAAGGGGGGGTGCAACTCAATATTAGGAAGGTGTTCCTAATGTTTGGAATAGTCCGTGTGTTTAGAGTATGTTGTTGAACGATGATATATGTATACACGATGTGAATTTGTCCAAAATACTTATGACACCTTCAAATGGGGGGGGACAAGATACATTCAGTGCATTCATTTCTAAACGGTAAAACAGATATGTACTTTCGCCTCGTATACTGTAAAACATTTGACCTCAAGTGAAATATTATCTAGCTTAGCACCCGTATTATCGACTTATTCAACAGCGTTTAAGAAATATATATCCTTCAACAGTGTTATCTTGTGATCAAGCCATCAATGTTTTGTGATTATTGGTGTCGTAAAAAATGTTAGCTAACGGGTTAGCAATTAGCATGTTTGACATTTCTGTGGAAATACTACTACTATCAGCTTTTTAATAAGAGGTTTAGCAAAAAAAATATGTCCCGTATTATCAGCATACGGTCTCCAGTTATTGGCCACCTTAAAATGTTGTTCAATTACAAGATATATCCATTTAAACGTGTTAAAAAAAGAGACCATAGTGGAGTTTGGAGTGTGACTGTTTGAGGTTGTGGACAGGTGTCTTTTATACTGATAACAAGTTCAAACAGGTGCCATTAATACAGGTAACGAGTGGAGGACAGAGGAGCCTCTTAAAGAAGAAGTTACAGGTCTGTGAGAGCCAGAAATCTTGCTTGTTTGTAGGTGACCAAATACTTATTTTCCACCATAATTTGCAAATAAATTCATAAAAAATCCTACAATGTGATTTTCTGGATTTTTTTCCCTCATTTTGTCTGTCATAGTTGAAGTGTACCTATGATGAAAATTACAGGCCTCTCTCATCTTTTTAAGTGGGAGAACTTGCACAATTGGTGGCTGACTAAATACTTTTTTTCCCCACTGTATATACTATATATTTATAACCCCAAAAAATTTAACAAATCAAAGTATATTTGAGATTCTTCAAAGTAGCCACCCTTTGCCTTGACAGCTTTGCCCAGTCTTGGCATTCTCGCAACCAGCTACACCTGGAACGCTTTTCCAACAGCCTTGAAGGAGTTCCCACATATGCTGAGCACTTGTTGGCTGCTTTCCCTTCACTCTGCAGTACAACTCATCCCAAACATCTCAATTTTATATCTTTTTTTTATAAATAAAAAATTCATAACAAGTAAGTATAAATATTCAACTTAACAAATCACATAAGTTACATGGACTCACTTTGTATGAAATAATAAAGGTTGACATGACCCTGTCCACCATGCATGCAACATCTGTAAGGTCCCTAGTTAAGTATTGAATTTCAAGCACAGATTCAACATTGTTATCACATGGGCCCATTGGAATGGTCTTTTAATGTTATGTTAACGCACGCATATGACCATGAAAGGTTTGCCAATTTTTTTAACATTATATATATCTTTTTGGGTGGTATTTTACCCTCTTTTTCACCCAATTTCAATTATGATCTTGTCTCATCGCTCCCCAACGGGCTCGGGAGAGGCGAAGGTCGAGTAATTCGTTCCCCGAAACGTGACCCGCCAAACCGCGCTCGTTAACGCCCGCTTAACCCGGAAGCCAGCTGCACCTATGTGTCAGAGTAAACACACCGAGGTCAGCCTGCAGGCGCCCGGCACGCCACAAGGAGTCACTAGAGAGCAATGAGCCAAGTAAAGCCCCCCCCTGGCCAAACCCTCCTCTAACCCTATGGGACTCTGTGACACAGCCTGGGATCGAACCCGGGTCTGTAGTGACCCCTCAAGCGCTGGGATGCAGTTCCTTAGACCGTGGGCCACTTGGGAGGCCTGACCTTTTCAAGACAACGGTTCCTGAACTAGACTGTGTCTAGTCAGTCTAGCACTGCTCTGTGTGCGTGCGTGTGCGCACGTCTCCGCATGACACTGCTCAGTCTGTGCCAAGCATGAATCCTTCAGTCATACTCAACTTTCTCCCTGAAAGCTGAGAGCACAGCAGCTTATTTCCTCATATTAGCCCCTGGGTGACCTTGTTAGCCTCTCTTTTATTTTGCTCTCACACTCACTCTCTCACTCCCACCCTCTCTGTCTTTTCTTCTTTTTCTCTCCCTCTTCCCTCATTCTTCCCCCATCTCTCTCTTTTCTCAATCCCCCACCCGTCTCCCTTCCTTTCTCTCTCTCCTCTGTTTCAGAGTGAGGTATATCTCATTCTGTAAAGTTTTTTTTGCCTGTCGCTGGTTTCCAATCCCAGTTCATTAGTGTTGTGGATTGGGTTCCCCCTCCTAAACTAGTTGCACGCCGCTACTCCACATTGATTGGCTTTTATTAGGAAGAGACCCCCGCATCCTACTCCCTGCTTCTCTTGTCTTACTCTTTTTTTTCGTAATCTCTCCTCCTTCTTTCTTGTTCTTTCACTCCCTTTCCGTCCGTCTTTCTTCTTTTCGCTCTCTCTCTGTGGATATATCTCTCTCTCTCTCTCTCTCTCTCTCTCTCAATGCATCCACCTTTTTCTCTCTCTCTACCTATTTCTCTCACTTCACCTTTCTCCTACTCTCTACCCCCCCTTTCCTCTCCCTCCCTCATGAAAATGACAGACTGAGATGAGGTTGTTATCTGAGGATGGGGGGGTGTTATCTGAGGATGGGGGGGGGTGTTATCTGAGGATGGGGGGGGTGTTATCTGAGGATGGGGGGGTGTTATCTGAGGATGGGGGGGGTGTTATCTGAGGATGGGGCAGTGTTATCTGAGGATGGGGCGGTGTTATCTGAGGATGGGGCGGTGTTACCAGAGGCATGGGGACTGTATGACACTGACCCTGTGCTGTGTGTCACATTTGTAGAGATCACCCCCTTTAATAGGGGGTAGTTTCCCATTTCCAAACAGGGGTTAAGCCGGTTGAGTCAAGTCTGAGGGTTTATTTTTGCATTTAGCAAAAAGTAATAAGCAATCTAAGCTCTGGTGCTTAGCATATGTTTTCTTATGCACAAGCAAAACATGGCCTGCATCTCAAATGGCACCCTATTCCCTATTCAGGAACTTTTGGCCAGGGTGTGTACTTATACATCAAGCTGCCTCATGCTACAAGGCTATTTATTTGGCTTACTATATAGGGAAGAGGGTGCCATTTAGGACGCACCCATGGCTTCTTCAGCATTTCAGAGGTATCTGACATTGGTTAAATAGGCTTAGTCAAGACTGTGATCCTAAACGCTCTCAAGTCTGTCTTAATGGTTGCACCTGGGCCCGTATTCATAAAGCCTTTCAGAGTAGTAGTGCTGATCTAGGATCAGTTTTGCTTTTGAAATCATAAGGAATATAAGGTGGGAACTAAATTGGCACTTCTACTCTTGAGACACGTTTTGAATTCAGACCCAGGAGTTTTTCCCTGACCACATGACCTGATCTGACATTAGTTGAGTCATGTACATGAAGGCACACACGTGGAGAAGAAACCGTGCAATTCACTGAGCAGTAGCCGTAGTGAGCTCACCAACACCAGTGACAAATTCCTATCCCAGCAGGAGAACATTTATTTATCTGTGGGTGGGTGAGAGATTGTTGATGCTGCTCTCCGAACAGGGGGGGATCTCTGTAACAATAGAAGCAGATTCATATGCACATTCTTTTTAGCTTCGAGCCACATGGCTCACACACACGCACACCCACCCACCACCAACCTTTTTTGTGGCTACTGTATTTGAGGGAAAACGTAACGCGTGAAGCCAGCAAATATAACAGCCAGTCTAATCCATTGTCCCCTCTGTCGCAGCTGCATTTTCTCTCGCTCAATTTTTTTTTTTTCCCCGTTCTCTCGTTTCTCTGCCGGGAGAAAATTGACCTCATAAAATATGAAAAGGGATTATTTCAGAGAAATTGCAACGTAATGAAAACCTATTATTGTGTCCCATGGTGCAGTGTCCCTCTGGCAGCTGATGCCGCTCCCTGCCTGCCTCCTCAATCCTGTTGGTGAGGGAAAGAGTGATGAGAGAGGGGGGGAGGTGGGGGAAATGGGGAGGGAATGAGGGAGAGAGTACCCAGTTCTTGCCCTCCCCACCCTATCTCTCTTTCCCTCTTGCTCTTCTCTCCGTGTCTTGCTCCCTCTCTTTTTTTCTCCATCTCTGCTCAGAAAAAACAAAGGCAACCGTTTATGGTGTTCCAATATTCACTGTGTGTGTTTTCTGTGTTTCAGTGGCTGATGAGAGCAACATGAGATCCCTGGCAGAGCAGAGACCAGGTGAAGAAACACGCTCTTCCCCCTATCCATATCCCTAACACACACACACACACACAAACCACACGCACACTCTTCAAACACACAAACACACCTTCTCAAACAAAGAAAGCGGACTGAACATTGAAAAAAGGTATGAAAGATAATCAACATTTTCAGTGTGCTGTCATACTGACCGCAAAACAAGTTATGACCTGTTCAGGACTCCTCCTCTGACTCTTCCTTCCATAGTAGGGTGAAGTTGTCCCGAGACACTGGTCATGGGTCGGTTTTGCATTTCCCCACTAATGGTTAATGTAAGGTTTGAGGGTAAATTTGGGGAAACTTCACCCTGGAGCGAACACTTCAGCGGGGAGATGCTTTGTGTCACTGCACCTGTTTTATGTGTTCTCCTTACTCAGCTGGAAGCAGCAGGAAGTGATTTGTTAAGATACCTCTTTGCTCTGACAGCCCTAGATTGCATTAGACCAGGATGTTCTTAATTTGTCGCCTTTCACTTAAGTGAGAAAGAGGGTGCAGGGATTGAGTGATAGGCTTGAACGCACGCCCCCTGCAGACACGCGTCCACCCACACACACACACACCTTAAATCTACCGCAGTACAAACCTGTTGCCGCATAACAACAACTCTACAAGTACCACCCCCACAGCAAAGTACCACGCTCAGCTTTTTTCCCCCCCCATAAAACCAAACCTATTTTTACCCGTATGATTTCCCTCAAAGCCCATTTTCTGATCGGTAGTCATAATAACCCTTATGGGCTATGATAGATAAAGAGATTCATTTTCTACATCAGCCTCTAACTGATGTGGAAGCTAATGTGTATTGACAGGCTGCACTGAGGCCAGTTTGCTGACAGGGCTGTTTTGGACTTGGCCCCGTGCATGATTCTTTAAATGGCCCCGTGCTTCTTTATAGGCCTTGACATATTTCATTAGTAGGATGGTCTTTAAGAGGGGCTCCGCCTCCGGCTTTAATCTGGCTAAAACCTCTGTTCTGGCTGGGGGGGGGGGGGGGGGGGGGATCTAGTATGATGCAGAGTTATTCTTTCCTTCTATTTCTCTCTCCCGCTCTCCTTCTATTTTCCTGTCTCTCTCTCCCAACTCGCTCTCTCTCTTTTGCTCCTATTTCTTTCTCTCTCTCTCCTATTTCGGGTCTTGCTTTGTCTATCGCTCTCGCTCTCTCATTTGCTTTTGTGATTTCTTCCTCTCTTGCTCTCACTCTCTCCATACCTTCTCTATTCCTCACTTTCTCCGTGCTCTCACTCTCTTTCTATCTTCCTCACCCTTTTATGTTTGTTTTACGCCTCTTTCTTGTTACTCTTCTTAGTCTTCTTTTTCTACTAGTTGTATCTCTCTCTCTCTCTCTCCCTGGAGCGGTCTGTCTTGTCTCTCTCACGCTTAGTCTGTCCCCTCCTATCCCCATTTCATCTTCTCTTATTCTCCATATCCCAATTATCATCCTTCCTCTCTCTTCCTCTGTTCTCACCCTCTCATGCTTCTCTGTGCTTTCCTAGTGTTGTGGGATTATAGGTAACATGCTCCATCCTTTGAGCTTCCCCTTCCAAATAATTATCCCTTTCCATTCTCTCCTAGTGCCCCTAAATCTCCTTCGCTCTCTACCTTCTCATAGCTACAGCCTGTATAAGCCTGGTCTTTAAAGCCTCCTGATTTAGGTTCTTTCTCTCTAGAGTGTGTATCAACAGCCAGAGGAGCCGGAGGAGAACATGCTCGTGTAGGAGAGGGGGATAGATGGATGTTTGGAGGGGGACTCTCTCACTCCATCTCTCCGCTGTGGTCTCTGTCACCATCTCTCCATCCTCCTCTTTGTCTGTCCACCGGCTCTTAACATTTCCCTCTGGCAGCTCTACTCACACACAGGTCTGGGAACGCTTCCAACGCGCGCACACACACACACACACTTCCACTTAGAAGTCAAAACTGTTCGCTGCTCTGGCACCCCAATGGTGGAACAAACTCCCTCACGACGCCAGGTTAGCGGAGTCAATCACCACCTTCCGGAGACACCTGAAACCCCACCTCTTTAAGGAATACCTAGGATAGGATAAAGTAATCCTTCTAACCCCCCCCCCTTAAAAGATTTAGATGCACTATTGTAAGTGGTTGTTCCACTGGATATCATAAGGTGAATGCACCAATTTGTAAGTTGCTCTGGATAAGAGCGTCTGCTAAATGACTTAAATGTAAATGTAAATGTAGAAGCCCTGCGCACACACAGGTCTTCTAACAAATTTTGTCTCAGCTGTTTCAAGCGTTTGGTGCGTGCGTGTTGTGGTGTGTGTGTGCACGTTTTGCTCCGCTGATGCCTGTGTTTGTTTCTGTTGGAGATGGGGGATCTCCACCCACGCTGAAGCCCTGTTAGATGCGGCAAACACTGGCTAGCTTCTGGCCCGCTGTGCAACTGGCAGTGTCCATTATTCTGTTTTGTCCCCTTCTGCAATTAGACTTTGAAAACATGGAGCCTTCCCTTTCCCCTGCCAACATGGGACCCTGCTTTGTTGTAGTTCGTATCGCTCTCTCTCTCCACCCAGCCCCCTTCTCCCCCATCTCACTGTTGTTGATTCAAGTTGAAAGTCACCATGTTGGGCTGATTTGAATTGATGGATCACTCTGTAGCGGGAAGGGCCATCTGTCTGTGTGTGCGCACGTATGTGTGTGTGTGCTCTGCCCACACTACATGCTTTGTGTTCTACCGCAGCATAGTAGTGCATTTCATTAAACCTAGCTTTAACAAGTGGCACATGTCCCATCTCTAGTCCATGCCCCCCCCCCCCCCCCCATCCATCCCTGCACGCGACTAATCCACTAAAGGTGAGTCTGTAATGATGAAATGGCCTTTTAAGTCCCCGACCATTATTAGAGCCATACGTCCAACGGAGCAAATATGCAGCCATAGGCTCCATCTATACATCTAAACACGATTACTGCCTACTGCCTGCATCTGTGTCCCGTCTGGGGACGCAATGTTAGTGATTTATCAGAGTGCACTCAGGGAGATTAGATGAATTATGATTGGTTGCAACGTTAATTGGAACTAAACTGTGATTGGTCGGGACGTTAATTGGCCCATACTTTGATTGGAACTTTTGGGTTAAGTTCATTATTTCACACACGACAAGGTAGTGGCCACTTTCATGTGCATGGCTTACTGTACCACTCTAAAACCTGTTTGTTTTGTTGTATCTGCCTCTCCTATACTGTACCTTGCCCTATGAATACTAAATTATTCTGTTTTCATCTGGTAGAGGTCAAAAGTCAACACCCAAAGGTTGTAGTATTAAAATAGGTTTGAAGGTTTCCACCCACCCACATTGAAACCGTTATATACCTTTTCCATTTATTGGAAAGGGTTAAAATACAGGTTGTTTTACTAGTTCCCGTCACAGTGAACGTGGTTTTTATAGGCTAGCCGAGAGATTGAATCCAGGGTTCTCCGAGTTGGAAAGATAGACATTATCGGTTTATCCTCCGTGATGATGAGAAGAAGAGGGAGGCTCAAACACACACACACACACACACACCCCGACACGGACAGAGGTGTCTCCATGACAACTGACCTTTTTAAATCATCCACTGCAGGGAGAGGCTGCTTAAAAAGTGGCATTTCCGTCACCGGTGGCGCCCTTGCTCAGTTGAGCTGCAGAAATGCTCACTCTAGTCAAAGAGTGAAATGCTTACAAATGCATCAGTATCTCAAGTGCCACCTACTGTCGATGTTCCCTTGAGCAAGTAACTTAACCCCCTAAATTGCTCATTGGGTGATGCACTGTGGCTGCCCTCTGCTCCAGCCTCTCCAATCTAATGTGTGTTTGTGTACTATATGTATATCGGGGGTTGAATAAAAGCAGAATATTCATCTTGCGTGGACTAATAAAGTATATCTTATCTTCTCTCTATACCACACCATACCGTACCATTGGGGTCCGCCCTATGCGCGTTCCCTCGGCCCTATGCGCATTGCCCTATGCGCGTTCTCTCGGCCCTATGCGCGTTCCCTCGGCCCTATGCGCGTTCCCTCGGCCCTATGCGCGTTGCCCTATGCGCGTTCCCTCTGCCCTATGCGCGTTTCCCTATGCGCGTTCCCTCGGCCCTATGCGCGTTGCCCTATGCGCGTTCCCTCGGCCCTATGCGCGTTGCCCTATGTGCGTTCCCTCGGCCCTATGCGCGTTCCCTCGGCCCTATGCGCGTTGCCCTATGCGCGTTCCCTCGGCCCTATGCGCGTTGCCCTATGTGCGTTCCCTCGGCCCTATGCGCGTTCCCTTGGCCCTATGCGCGTTCTCTCGGCCCTATGCGCATTGCCCTATGCGCGTTCCCTCGGCCCTATGCGCGTTGCCCTATGCGCGTTCCCTCGGCCCTATGCGCGTTGCCCTATGTGCGTTCCCTCGGCCCTATGCGCGATCCCTCGGCCCTATGCGCGTTGCCCTATGCGCGTTCCCTCGGCCCTATGCGCGTTCCCTCGGCCCTATGCGCGTTGCCCTATGCGCGTTCCCTCGGCCCTATGCGCGTTGCCCTATGTGCGTTCCCTCGGCCCTATGCGCGTTCCCTCGGCCCTATGCGCGTTCCTTCAGCCCTGTGCACGTTCCCTCGGCCCTGTGCGCGTTCCCTCGGCCCTGTGCGCGTTCCCTCGGCCCTGTGCGCGTTCCCTCGGCCCTGTGCGCGTTCCCTCGGCCCTATGCGCGTTGCCCTATGCGCGTTCCCTCGGCCCTATGCGCGTTCCCTCGGCCCTATACTCGTTGCCCTATGCGCGTTCCCTCGGCCCTATGCGCGTTGCCCTATGCGCGTTCCCTCGGCCCTACGCGCGTTGCCCTATGTGCGTTCCCTCGGCCCTATGCGCGTTGCCCTATGTGCGTTCCCTCGGCCCTATGCACGTTGCCCTATGTGCGTTCCCTCGGCCCTATGCGCGTTGCCCTATGCGCGTTCCCTCGGCCCTATGCGCGTTGCCCTATGCGCGTTCCCTCGGCCCTATGCGCGTTGCCCTATGCGCGTTCCCTTGGCCCTATGCGCGTTGCCCTATGCGCGTTCCTTCGGCCCTATGCGCGTTCCCTCGGCCCTATGCGCGTTCCCTCGGCCCTATGCGCGTTGCCCTATGCGCGTTCCCTCGGCCCTATGCGCGTTGCCCTATGCGCGTTCCCTTGGCCCTATGCGCGTTGCCCTATGCGCGTTCCTTCGGCCCTATACGCGTTCCCTCGGCCCTATGCGCGTTCCCTCGGCCCTATGCGCAGGTGTGTGTTGCTGGAGGGAGTTGCGTAACATTACTCATATTGCTCAAGTTGTATTCAGATGGGCAGTATTGGTTTGTGTGAATCCCCTACGGAACTCCTGTCTCGCGCTGCACTGTCAGAGGATTGCACCTATCACCAATGCTTGTTGACCTGACATGATGAGGGAGTGAGTGAATGAACCCACATTGAGCATCTGGTCCACAGCAGGCAGTGATAGGAGTCAAATGCTGGTTTCACCCTTGAAATTCTGCAGGCGGATGATTGCCCTCCTGTAGCGCTCATTATTCATTTACATCTACCTTCACCCATTTGACATACCTACACTGGATATGGACGAAGGGAAGACACACACACTCTCAAACACGCAGACACACATGTGCCCACGTGCGCGCACAAACACACACACAAACATGTATGCGTGCATTTGCGTGCGCAATGCACACACACACACACACACACACACACACACACACACACACACACACACACACACACACACACACACACATACAGGTGGTGTTATGCTTGCAAATGCACACAAGCGTGTACTGCACACACACACACACACACACACTCTGAGCACAGCGTTCACTGTAGAACCCAGCAGCAAGCAGCTTCATTCTATCAAGCTGCTAGCCGGACAGCCACAATTACATTTGTGACACAAATCCTGCTTCTCAAATTGAGTGTTTTATTCCTAAACATACCCGCTCTCTATTTATAACCCCTTATTTCACACAAATCCAACTTCTTCCTCAAAGTCAATTTAGGACTTAAAAGCCACTGCCGCTGCAGCTCTGGCTCACTTTCCCTCCTTTCCCCTTGACTCTATCGCCCACTCTCCAAAGATCAATTTCAATGAGGAATATTCTCATGCTTTGAAGACTGAGTCGACAAAGGAGAGTCTAAAACGAGAACATTTTGAGCATTTACCATCTCCGAGAACGTTTTGAAGCATAAAAGTCTGGCAAATCCCTGCTGGGAGTTAGAAATAGTCACTTTTTCAGTCGGTTTTAAACTATTTTCCATACCTTTTAGCAAAATAGCGTTAGGGCCAAATGAAGGATAAGGGAACTATTTGGGACTGGCTGTGTTTCTCGCCACATCCCCTTTGCCTGTCTGTCTCTGCGGCCTACTCATGCATGCCCTGGTCTGGCGATGGACCTCTGTGACTAACCTACAGCACTAGCCATTGGACCAACCTTTCTCCTGGAGAGCTATACCATCCTGCGTGCTTTTGCTCCAACCCTAATTTCGAACACCTACTGCTCTAGCTGCTCACCGGGACCTTTGTTGTGTGTTACAGCAGGGTTGAAGAAAACACCTGTACACCCAGTAGCTCCCCTTGAAGAGGGTTGGCCATGTGTATGACATGTGCAGTAGACCTTTTCCTGCATGGCCCTTTTCTTATTTTTCTCTTCTTTCTTTGTCCGCTCCCTTCTCCTCTGGTGTCCTCCCGCTTTTGTTTCTTCTCCTTATCCTCCTCGCACTCCTCCTCCATTACCTCCACCTCTTCTCTCTCTTTTTCTCCCTCCTCTTCATTTAACTGCGATCTTCCTCTTTTCGTCTGTCCAATCGTCTTCGTGGTCCTCCTCTCGTGTCCTCTTGTTTTCTGTCTGTCTTCCTCCTAACCGTGGCCCATGCCTGTGTACTCACGGCAGTCCTTTGGCACTCGTCCACTCCCCTTTCATCCTCTTCCTTTGCTTCTACATGAATACATCCTTTCCCTCTCTCTTGCCTCCCATCTCTTACACCTGTCCCTATCCATCCTTTTTACTCTAACTCCCCATTATAAATTGTTCATCCATTTCTTCTCATCCGCTCATCTCGCTTTCTCTCTCTTCCTCTCTTTCCACTTCCAGTCCTCCTCCTCCATCCTTCTATCCATGCTGACCGGGGGCTCCTTCCCCTCCCACCCTGTCTCTCCCCTTCTCAGAGGCCTCATCCAGGGGGAGTGACCTGGGTCCCACCTTGGGCCTATGGAAGTCCTGCTCCTTGGAAAGCCTCCAGTCGGCCGTGTCAGAGGCCCGGCAGCTGAGCCAGCAGAGCCAGGTGCCTTTCCACCGTCCCAGGCCTCACATTGTGCGGGGGAGGGGCTGCAACCAGAGCTTCCGCGCCGCCATCGACAAGTCCTGCGACGGGCCCTCGGAGCCGGAGGACGGTAGGGGAAATCACCATAAACGTTAATGCAACCCTGAGCATGACTATGTTCCCTTGGACGTATGTACCCTGGGTCCTATGTTCCCTCAGTTCCCACAGCCCAGTGTTCCCACAGCCCTATCTTCTAAGCCAGGGGTCTAAGGGGCAGGGAGGACAAATACGTATTTTAATTTTGAGTATTTTGTAATTTGTTGAAAATGGACACTTTGTCCAAAATTGACACTTGCAAAGCACACTGGGTATCATTCTAATTATCCTCTTCCCCAAACAAGGCCAAATCTCATTACAATAAAAATTATTTGGAAAATAAGCATTTGTGCCAATTTTGATTTGAAATTGGTCAGTGGGTGCCGAGGGGACGAACGTGGGGACGAGGGAACGTAGGGTGGACCCCAATGTTGTGGTATAGAGACATCATAGTGATCTTAGTTATCCCACTGTATTTTTATTCATTGTCCACAAATACTTATTGGAAGTCACTTGGGCGAATACGAACTTCCACTTACAGTAGGTAGAATTTTTTCGTGTATTGAAATCAATGGGTAAGAAGCTGCACTGTACTGTAGGTGATTGTGGGGGATTTCTAAGTTTTACAACAAAGTTAGTCTTTTGTCATTTCATATTTTCTCGACTGACATGGTTTTTGAGGCCATTTGAGATCAAACGTAATGTACACGGACTGTACAAAACATTAGGAACATCTGTTCTTTCCATGACAGACAGACCATCCATGCTGTATCAATAACAATTTGTTCTTAACTGACTTGCCTAGTTAAATATAAAAAAACAAGTGAATCCAGGTAAAAGCTATAATCCCTTACTGATGTCACTTGTTAAATCCACTTCAATCA
Organism: Salvelinus namaycush; assembly: GCF_016432855.1. NCBI lineage: Eukaryota > Metazoa > Chordata > Actinopteri > Salmoniformes > Salmonidae > Salvelinus > Salvelinus namaycush. The sequence goes on from NC_052313.1 coordinate 39,687,570, forward strand.
GTGTAGGTGAAGGAGAGGAGACAGGTTAGAGAAGGATTTTGAAGCTTTAAAAAAAATATATTTTTTTTAACTTTACCTTTATTTAACTTTTCACGCCTCTCAACCCCGGATCCGGGATCACCCCCCACCCCCCCCACACTGATTAGCATCGCTAGCATAGCGTCACAATTAAATAGTAGCATCTAAATATCATTAAATCACAAGTCCAAGACACCAAATGAAAGATACAGATCTTGTGAATAAAGCCACCATTTCAGATTTTTTAAATGTTTTACAGGGAAGACAAAATATGTAAATCTATTAGCTAACCACGTTAGCAAAAGACACCACTTTTCTAACTCCATCAGTTTCTTACTCCATCAGGTGCTATCACCAATTCGACCAAATAAAGATATAAATAGCCACTAACCAAGAAAAAACTTCATCAGATGATAGTCTGATAACATATTTATTGTATAGCATAGGTTTTGTTAGAAAAATGTGCATATTTCAGGTATAAATCATAGTTTGCCATTGCAGCCACCATCACAAATCTCCCCAAAGCGACTAGAATTACTACAGAGAGCAACGTGTATTACCAATTTACTCATCATAAAACATTTCTTAAAAATACACAGCTCACAGCAATGGAAAGACACAGATCTTGTGAATTCAGACAATATTTCAGATTTTCTAAGTGTTTTACAGCGAAAACACAATAAATCGTTATATTAGCATACCACATATGCAAACATTACCCGAGCATTGATTCAAGCCAAAGAGAGCGATATCGTTATCATCGCCAAAATATATTAATTTTTTCACTAACCTTCTCAGAATTCTTCCGATGACACTCCTGTAACATCATATTACAACATACATATAGAGTTTGTTCGAAAATGTGCATATTTAGCCACAAAAATCGTGGTTATACAATGAGAATATTAGCAAAACTGGTCTGAAAATGTCGGGCGCCATCTTTGAGAGTGATCTAGCCTAATCGATAACTAATCATAAACTTGACTAAAAAATACAGGGTTGACAGGAATCGAAAGACAAATTAGTTCTTAATGCAATCGCTGAATTACATTTCTAAAATTATCCTTACTGTGCAATACAGGGTTCGCCAAGCGAAGCTATACCAAAAAAAATGGCGGAATATGCGTTTAACATTTTTCTACAGAACAACGATTTATCATCTTAAATATTTCTTACTATGAGCTGATCTTCCATCAGAATCTTGGGCAATGTATCCTTTCTCCGGTCTAATCGTCTTTTGGTCGAAAGATGTCCTCTTGTCCGTCGAAATGGCCACTAACGTTCGACCGGTACTGGAAACGTGCCCGGCGCTTCAAAGTGCATCACAAAGAAATGCCTCAAAATCGCACTAAACGGATATAAATTGCTATAAAACGGTTTAAATTAACTACCTTATGATGTTTTTAACACCTATAACGAGTAAAAACATGACCGGCGATATATAAGTGGCTAAACCAAAGCTTGGAAAGAGAGCCAGTCCGACGTCCTTCGTGCGTCAGGCGCAGCAGGAAAAGAAAGCCACTTCCGCCTTGTGCTCTTTTATACAGGCCCTGAGTGCGCAATCGACTCCATTCAAATTGTCACCTCTTACTGACATCTAGAGGAAGGCGTGGGCAGTGTTTGTATCCTCATAGCATTTACAGGGACTTTAAAACTGACCTGGGACCAGAGGCCAAGATTTCTGAAATCTCACTCCCTGTCAGGAAAAGTGCTGTAGAATGAGTTCTGTTCCACTCAGAGACATAATTCAAACGGCTATAGAAACTAGAGAGTGTTTTCTATCCAATAATAACAATAATATGTATATTGTACGAGCAAGAATTGAGTACTAGGCAGTTTAATCTGTAGACCAAATTATGCTAATGCGAAACAGCACCCCCTATAGTGGCAAGAAGTTTTAACCAGGCAAGTCAGTTAAGAACAAATTCTTATTTACAATGACGGCCTAGGAACAGTGGGTTAACTGCCTTGTTCAGGGGCAGAACGACAGATGTTTTAACCTTGTCAGCTCGGTGATTCGATCTTCCAACCTTTCGGTTACTAGTCCAACGCTCTAACCGCTAGGCTACCTGCCACACACACACCCTTTGAGACATGGATTGTGTATGTGTGCCATTCAGAGGGTGAATGGCCAAGACAAAAGATTTAAGTGCCTTTGAACTGGGTGCGAGACGCACTGGTTTGAGTGTGTCAAGAACGGTGTGTATCAAGAATGGTCCACCAGCCAAAGGACATCCAGCCAACTTGATACAACGGTGGGAAGCATTGGAGTGAACATGGGCCAGCATCCCTGTGGAATGCTTCTGACACCTTGTAGAGTCCATGCCCTGACAAATTAAGGCTGTTCTGAGGACAGAAGGATTTGCATCTCAATATTAAGGTGTTCCTAATGTTTTGTACACTCAGTGTATGATTGCCTTTGGACCCATTATTCAGAAATATCCACACATGAGCTGTATAAACTTTGATTTATCACGGATATTAATAATGAGTAATTTAGCCATTGCGTAACTCGCTGACATTCAGCAAACGTGGGGTCGCAAAAGGACACACTGTTTAGCGGCTCAATGAATATGTAGTCAGCGTTTCTGGCCAGGGAACTTTTTTAATCCCACAGCTGCACATTTTTGATGTAACATCTTTCATGTGAAGCCAAAGATCTGTCTGTGTGTGTGTGTGTGTGTGTGTGTGTGTGTGTGTGTGTGTGTGTGTGTGTGTGTGTGTGTGTGTGTGTGTGTGTGTGTGTGTGTGTGTGTGTGTGTGTGTGTGTGTGTGTGTGTGATGTGACCATCTGAGCATCCAAACTGAACCGTAAAGCACTAGAATTGCCTCTGACTTTCCTTCTGGCCTCAGGGAGTGGTTGCCTCAGGCTTAGAGGGGGGAACCAGTGATTCTGAATACAAGATTGGAGTCAGCACCCCCCTCTCCCACTTTCCCAAAAAGACATGTCGGTGAACCCGGCTGCAAAGTATTGAGTCACTGCAGGAGGGATGGGGGAGGTATATGAGTGTGTGTTTGTCTGCCTGTCTACTTTATTGTGTGTATGGCATCTGTGTTGACCTTAAGGCTGTCCCTGGCAAAAAAGTCCTGTTCTGTTTATACTTATTTTTCCACATACAGTGGAGCAAAAAAGTATTTAGTCAGCCACCAATTGTGCAAGTTCTCAGACTTAAAAAGATGAGAGAGGCCTGTAATTTTCATCATAGGTGCACTTCAACTATGACAGACAAAATGAGAAAGAAAATCCAGAAAATCACATTGTAGGATTTTTAATGAATTTATTTGCAAATTATGGTGTAAAATAAGTATTTGGTCACCTACAAACAAGCAAGATTTCTGGCTCTCACAGACCTGTAACTTCTTCTTTAAGAGGCTCCTCTGTCCTCCACTCTTTACCTGTATTAATGGCACCTGTTTGAACTTGTTATCAGTATAAAAGACACCTGTCCACAACCTCAAACAGTCACACTCCAAACTCCACTATGGCCAAGACCAAAGAGCTGTCAAAGGACACCAGAAACAAAATTGTAGACCTGCACCAGGCTGGGAAGACTGAATCTGCAATAGGTAAGCAGCTTGGTTTGAATAAATCAACTGTGGGAGCAATTATTAGGAAATGGAAGACATACAAGACCACTGATAATCTCCCTCGATCTGGGGCTCCACGCAAGATCTCACCCCGTGGGGTCAAACAAAGCCTTCCATCAGCAAGGGCATTGAAGATGAAACGTGGCTGGGTCTTTCAGCATGACAATGATCCCAAACACACCACCCGGGCAACGAAGGAGTGGCTTCGTAAGAAGCATTTCAAGGTCCTGGAGTGGCCTAGCCAGTCTCCAGATCTCAACCCCATAGAAAATCTTTGGAGGGAGTTGAAAGTCCGTGTTGCCCAGCAACAGCCCCAAAACATCACTGCTCTAGAGGAGATCTGCATGGAGGAATGGGCCAAAATACCAGCAACAGTGTGTGAAAACCTTGTGAAGACTTACAGAAAACATTTGACCTCTGTCATTGCCAACAAAGGGTATATAACAAAGTATTGAGATAAACTTTTGTTATTGACCAAAAACTTATTTTCCACCATAATTTGCAAATAAATTCATTAAAAATCCTACAATGTGATTTTCTGGATTTTTTTTTCTCATTTTGTCTGTCATAGTTGAAGTGTATCTATGATGAAAATTACAGGCCTCTCTCATCTTTTTAAGTGGGAGAACTTGCACAATTGGTGGCTGACTAAATACTTTTTTGCCCCACTGTATAGACACACCCAATGTGTTTGAATAAAATCAACTACCTGTGCACTGAGCTTGTCTGATGCTTTAAGCACACGGTTTGATTAAATAGTTAAGACACACAAATGACTCAAGAAAGAGCTCGATGGTCACACTGTTAAAAAAATGACATTGAGTGCCTGTGTGACTGGCGCACGTTGTCTCGCTCTCCTCCCTACTGCAGCGCGAAGGCACAGCTGCAGTAGCAAGTGTTTAACGCACAGCAAGTGTTTAACGCACGGTGTTAGCTGCAACGTCATTTCAGCCATTTAGTTTATTACTTGTTTCTGACTGAAAAATTCTCTTACGGAAATCCCTAATTTGTTTAGGAAAAACATTCCCTATTCCCTGAACCCTTGCTCTCTTTACTTGAAACATGCAAGTGTCGCATGTACAGTATGTGGCCAATAGGGCCTGACTTATAGCCTTTCATAATCACATCAATAAATTGGTTTGAACAATCTCGGAACACAGTAACACTGTGACAGCAAAATGGATGTGGCGGACGTGAAAAAGAAACTCGAAACGGGTGAACGTTTGCTCAGGAGGTAGAGGGGAAGTCAGATCTGTGGAAGACATTTGACTTAGTTGTGGAAACTACGAGTGATCAAGGTAAAGGAGGGTATAGGAGCAAGCGTTGTGCGAGTGTTATGTGTGCCAAACGGTTGCTGTTAGATTACAATATTAATTTTTTTCTGACCATTTAGAACAGTATAAACAACACTAAATATGTAAGCGTACCAGAGAGTCTGTTCTAATTACAGCAAACTAAAAACAGTTGCATGCGTTCGTGAATTGCGCTTTATTTATTGTTTAGGCTAATTATTCAAAGCTCCCTTTATTAAATGTTTAACAAAAATTATTGATTCCATTTCAAAGCATGAACGCCTCGTATGCTGTGTGATGGCATGAACAAATGAATGAATGATTGATTGAGAGATACTATATATTGAAATATAGGCCTAAATAAGTTATGGTATTAAGACGAAACATGATGTGCTCTTAAGCCTACATACAGCTCGATGGTGGTTACTATACAAAGCCTACTAATGATAACGACATTGCTTATTATTATAATAATGATGATGATAATAATTGTAATGATTAAGAAGGAGATCAAGAAAAAGGAGGGTGTGGGAGCGAGATCTGCTGGCATATTATGTGTGACAAACAGGTGCTGTTGGATTAAAACACAATTTTTCTGCCTGTTTGGAACAGTGTAAACAACACTAAATAAATTATAAGTAATAGCAGTCTGTTGTAACGGGGGGGGGGGGGGGGGGGGGAGTGTAAAGCATTTATTAAAGCATAGCAAAGATTAAAAACAGCCGAATCTGTGAAATTGTTTTATCCAACATTTTGCCGTTGCATGAGGCTTGGTGCTCACGGAATCAGTAGGCTATTAAACAAACAGGCAACAAAAGCAAGATATGTCTTACTGCTGTAGATATATAGGGATGATTTATAAAGCCAGGCACATCTAAGTTAGACTATTGATTATAGACCTAATTAAGTTGGGTTTTCCACTCTCCTACATTTTCTTAGACAATTAGGCTAAGGCAAGGGCTGTTTCCTCACCTCTGCTGCTGTTGCCTCCGCCGCATGGTTCTAAATCCCAACATGCTGGTTATCTTTGCTATAATGCACATAGCAACATAGGGAAATGCGCCAATTCTGCGGCACACTGAAGATTATGTTTCAGAACCGCGGACAGTGACCGTATTCAACGCAGGAGAAACCGCATTTGTTCTAAAATAATATTAGTGTTGCGCCATTATTTTGACATAATGTAACCATATACAATTTCAGCATCACATGTCTTAGAGTGATGGACTGTGCCATCCCCGTGGCCTCCGCAATGGATTAGTCCACTGAGACAGGCGCAAAACAGACAGGTGTCTTGTGCACCATGAAATAAATAAATAAATAAATTGTGACTGCTCGACTAAAGAAATCTCGGGCGACCATCAGCCTATTGACCGAACAATCATCCAGTGGACTAAATGGATTCAGCCCTAGTTGACATGTTGACCTTTGATACCTCCCTCACAGATGACCTGTCAGAGCAGAGCTCCAGCCGAGACACGCCCATCAGTGGCTCATCCCGCCAGGACCAGATCGAATCAGGGGCAGGGAAGAAGAAGAAAAAGACCAAAGGGAAGTAGAAGAAGAAAGAGAAGAAAAGTGAAGAAAAAGTGAAGAAGACGGAGAATTCTGAGGACCAGGAGAAGGTCAAGAAGAAAGGATTCGGGCTCTTAAGGTAGGGAACCATTTACAATTCAACAGATGCTCTTATCCAGAGCAACTTACAGTAGTGAGTGCATACATTACATTTATGTACTGGTCCCCTGTGGGAATCAGACCCACAACCCTAGCGTTGCAAGCTCCATGATCTTCCAACGAAGCCACACGGGACCAATGTTTCCCCTCTTTACATTTCAAAATATGAATCTCTGAATTCTAGTTCCATTCTTGCCTCTTTTAGCACTCCCCTTTTCCAACTGTTCGGGTCGTTCAGCCACTGCTTATTCCAGTATCACTCACCCAATGTTTTCTCAACGTTTTCCCCATCCCAATAAGCAACTAACACATCTCTCAATTTCTTTCACTAGTACAGGGCATTCCAACCTTGTTCCTGAATAGCTACCCTCCTGTAGGTTTTCACTTTAAACTCAGTTGTAGCTAACCTAGTTCAGGTTATCAACTAGCTAATTATTAGAATCAGGTGTGCTAGATTAGGGTTGGAGAGAGAACCTACAGGAAGGTAGCTCTCCAGGAATAGGGTTGGAGAGCCCTGCACTAGTTCTAAGCTAAGAATTGTCTTGCTGAGATTTTGGGTAATGTGATGCTGTATAGTAAAAAGATGGTTATCAATCTGGTCTTGTTATTACACCATAGAAGTTCAAACATTTGTGATTAGATTGCGATCATAGAAGGGCTTATATAGAGCCTCAATGTCTATCGATTTTAGGCCCTCCGATGAGACTCCAATCGTCCAACATGTCAGTGGTAATGGTGGGGAGATGTACACTGTTAACATCTGGCTTGGTACCAGGATGGACACACACACACACACACACACACACACACAAACACACACACACACACAACCTTTTACTTGGTAGGTTTCTGGGAGTGTTGCAGGCGGGAGATGGCGAGGTCACAGGACAGGGCTGTTGTTATTGGACCTCTTATCACACACGTACACAGATATGCATGCACACAGATGCTCACAGTACACACACAACAAATTACAGGAAAGGGCCATTGATATCAAATTGGTAGTTACGATCTTGTCTCATTGCTGGAACTCCCCAACGAACTTGAAGGTCGAGAGTCATGCATCTTAACGGCTTCTTAACACACTGCTCGCTTAACCCGGAAGCCAGCCACACCAATGTGTCGGAAGAAACACCGTCCAACTGAAAACCGAAGTCAACTTGCAGGCGACGGCCCGCCATAAGGAGTCGTTAGAGCACGATGAGACAAGGGAATCCCCCCCTGCCAAACCCTCCACTAACCTCCACTGGGCCATTGTGCGTCGTCCCATGTGGCTCCCGGTCTGTAGTGGCGCCTCAGCACTGCGGTACGGTGCTTTAGTCCGCTGCGCCACTCGGGAGGCCCTACACACACACAGACTTGCAAGTGTACACACACACAAATGCTCACACACTTACACACTAACCACACTCGCACGTACTCTCACTTACACTCACCACACACACACACTCCATCACGTACTCTCTCGCTCCCAAGCTTGTTCTGATACAGTGGGGGGGAACCTCAATGGAGAAGGTTTGAGACATAGCCTTGTGCTCTCTCTGACTACTCACTGGGTTGAAGGCTTTAGCCAGGACATTCTTGAACCATTTGACTGAATCAAAATTCCAAGACACATTTACATCGGAATTCAACATCCAGCCAAGTGTAGCCTTAAGTGCTGAGTGCAGTTGGAGCAGAAGCGGAGGGTAAGACACTTAAACGCTCCCAGATTTTCCACCAAACACAGGCTCGGTTCACTCTGGCCTGATGATTGAATGTGAACTATGACTTAATTAGCTGGAATACGGCGAAGCTCCATCTGCATCCCCAATGGCACCCTATTCTCTATATAGGGCACTACTTTTGACCAGGAGTGCACTATATAGGGAACCGGGTACCATTTGGGAAATATCCAATCTAATTGTAGATCACAAATGTTGTTTTACTCTGATGGCTGTATTTCAAACTGGAAAATTAAAAACGTATGATTCCAATTCCCCTCTGATCGAAAGTGTGTGCAACACTGTAGCGGGACAAATGTATTTTGAGAAGCGGAATTATTTTCGTGGCCGTTAGGGTTTTTATGCATGTACCGTATTATTTTTGGACGGCCAGATCCTTTGTTTGCGTAGGCAGGACTTCCACAATCCGTTTTGTTAGTTGGACTCACCGCTCAACAAGGCTATTCTGAAATCAAAACACTGACAGTGCCAATATTAACTGGATTATTGTCTTTGTTGCCCTCTCTTTTTCTCGTTATTTTTGCTCTTTCTTTCTACCGTACTTAGTTTCTTTATTTCTCTCTTTTCTTTATTTCTCTCTTTCCCTCTTTTTTTGTTCCCTTTTCCTTTATTTAATTTCATTCTTTCTCCCACTCTGAGAGGACAACAGTATGGTCTCTCTGCATTCAAAATCTAGTAGATACTTCCATCTCAGATTCTTCTTCCAAACAGCTTCTACCCCCCGAGCCATAAGACTCCTGAACAGCTAATCAAATGGCTACCCGGACTATTTGCATTGCCCCCCCCCCCCCCCCCCTTCTAAGCTGCTGCTACTCTCTGTTATTATCTATGCATAGTCACTTTAATAACTCTACCTACATGTACATATTACCTCAATTACCTCGACTAACCGGTGCCCCCGCACATTGACTCTGTACCGGTACCCCCTGTATATAGGTCCGCTATTGTTATTTACTTCTGCTCTTTAATTATTTGTTGTTATCTCTTACTACTTTTTTGGGGGGGAGGGTATTTTCTTAAAACTGCATTGTTGGTTAAGGGCTTGTAAGTAAGCATTTCACTGTAAGGTCTACACCTGTTGTATTCGACGCATGTGACAAATACAATTTGATTTTATCTCAACTGCACTCCCCTCGCCATCCACACACTCCTACACACTTCATATTCATATCCCCCCCAACCATAAAGACAGTCTTCGATGCGAGATGACTGGTTGTCCCTTCAGTACCTACAACAGTAGAGATTGAAGTGTCCTTGCTGAGCGAACCGCCTGAGGGAGTTTTGGCATTGACCGGCCTTTTGATGATCAGCCACGTTACACGTCAGCCACGTGAGACTCCTCACCGTGTGCATACATATACAGTACACTCTCTCATAGGCTCTTATGAAAGATGTGTACAGTATGTTCAGTACAGAGACTGGTGTGGCAGCTTTTTCAACGTGCTGGCGAAGCCTAAAATCGACTATATATCCTCATGGGTATGTGTGGAAGATGTCTGCATTTACTGTATGATGAGGTGTCTCAATGGTCCTGTCAACACGAGCCTGCCTGTTTTGAGGTCCTCTTCCTGACTGTGGCCGACTGACCGGGCCCGAATACCCAACCCATAATTGTATTCTTAATAGTAGGCTGATTGGGTATGCGAAAATAGCTAGTTTTATAGTATGTGACATTTAGAACATTTTGTGCGCTTTAAATGCCAAGATGTCATACTCATTTCAGCTTTTCATCTTGTACAAATTTGCTGCATGCTATTAAGGAAAGATATTTCCTTGTGTGTTTTGCCAGCAGCTGATAATGAGCTGATAATCAGATAAGGGCAATTCCACATTAACAAAGATTTGTCACTTTAAAATGTATGTCAAACAAAAACCGATCATTGCAAAGTTAAACAAACCTTACAACTCTACTTTGAACAATTTCCCCCCCCCCCATAAAATAAAAATGTCTTGAAGAACAGTGCAGATGGACAGTTTGTGCTGTTTGTGCCGTCATTCTGTTACCAAACTTTGCACTGTTCTTCAAGTAAATGTGTTTTTGTAATACTTTCAGTGAAAATTGATAAAAGTCATTCTCGTGCATAGAGTTGTATGGTTAAACTTTGCAATCATCGGTTTTAGTTTGGCTTTTAAAGTAAAAAATGTGAGTCTCGGTATCATTCTGTTACCAAGGAATTGCCCATAAGGAGAGTCATTGTGCCAAAAGGAATGAATGGCGCCAACCTCACAATTGCGCATCAGTGAATGCATTCTCAGTATGGGTGAGCCTAGTATGTTATTTGCTGCTTACTGCATCATTTTTTGTTTGTAGGTTGTATTTACTCTTCTGCCTGATCACAGCTCCAATAACAGGCACTTTCCTGTGACCTGTATGTGTGCGTATCCTTTTACATTTGTGCGCCCGGTCTTTCTATCCCATACTGCTTCCTCTCGCTCCGTCACCCTCCCCACCTCTTCTGCCCGTCACTCCAGCTCAGAATGGCTGTCACTAAGGCCCTCAGTGTGACAGACAGACAGGACACGACCGTCCCCGCTACTACTGCCAAATTGGGGACATGAAAGCCAGCATGCTGATCCGCTGTTTACAAATCCCCTTCCGCTTGCTTCGATCCTCTTCCCTCTCTTTCTCTCCCTCTTCCCGGGGACGGATGAAATCCGACAGGGAACCAAGCCAATTAGCGGGGCCAGTTCCGGACCGAAATTCTCTCATTTCCATCAAAAAGCCCAGTATGTGGTTATGTTGTCCTAAAGGATGGGGCGGCAGGGTAGCCTAGTGGTTAGAGCGTTGGGCTAGTAACCGAAAGGTTGCAAGTTCAAATCCCTGAGCTGACAAGGTACAAATCTGTCGTTCTGCCCCTGAACAAGGCAGTTAACCCACTGTTCCTAGGCCGTCATTGAAAATAAGAGTTTGTTCTTAACTGACTTGCCTAGTTAAATAAAGGTTAAAAATGTAAGTCGCTCTGGATAAGAGCGTCTGCTAAATGACTTAAATGTAAATGTAAATGGATGGGCCCCATAGATGGACAACACCCTCCTCAGACCTACTGTAAATCCCCCATAGATGGCCTGCATCCCGATTTGCCACCCTTCTCCCGAAGTGTACACTTGCACTTTTTCCATCATGGATTTAGCCAATGTTTACACCAATCCAATGCTTTCAAATCCATGACGGGGAGTGTGCAAGTGCACGCTTTGGGTGAATTGAGACTTATGCATAGTTCTTGTAAGTGGACTAGAGTGATGCTGGAGTTGTAAGACGTGTTTAGATGTGTTTACGTGTCGGTGACATTAAGCTGTGACGAGCTGAAGCTGGGATGTTTTTATTAACCGTAATGTTGTTAGCTAAGTTTGTCATGGTTTGTCACGTTATGGTTTACCTTTTTGACGCTTTGAAGGCTGGTGGCTTTTTGTCCTCACAGGAGGGGATTTGTTGACCTTAGGTTTTCACCTCGAAAACATGTCAGAGTGTCTTGGAGAATGTTTGTTTGTGTGTTTTTTGTGTCTGTTTGCAGGTTGTGTTCACTCCCAAGTTTGTCTCACCACTCATCCTGTGGGGAAATTACTTACTTACAACTATAATCTTTGAGTAGTCAGGGCAGTAGTTTTCATTTCGTTTTTTTTTTCTTTTTCGTTTTCTGGAATGTTGATTTAAAAACCTGTCCAATGTCCATCAGCAACCACCACCAAATTGCCTCCTCCCTGAAAATGTTTGTAATTCTGAGGCACGGTGCATCCTATATCCTATATTTCTCGCATGGCGCAATTCTAATTTATGTCTTTCCTATGGACGTCAACAGCGGGTCACGCTATCGAGGTACGCAGCCCGAGAAAAACAAATTATATATATATTTTTTTGCTCTATGTTGGACTGCTTCCTGAAATGATTTGGTAATTTACTTGTTGCTGTGGTGACCTGTCAATCAAGCATTAGATGGATTTTGGAAGAAGAAAAAACGGCCAAAGAAAGGGAAAATCCCCATGCATATATATCGGCTACTAAACCGTCAACATGGCAGGCAGGCGTCTTCTTTCCTGTATAGCATAGCTCCCTTAGTACTAGAGGTCGACCGATTATGATTTGTCAACGCCGATACCGATTATTGGAGGATCAAAAAAAGCCGATACCGATTAATCGGCCGATTTAAAAATAAAAAAAATACATTTATTTGTAATAACGACAATTACAACAATACTAAATGAACACTTATTTTAACTTAATATAATACATCAATAAAATCTATTTAGCCTCAAATAAATAATGAAACATGTTCAATTTGGTTTAAATAATGCAAAAACAAAGTGTTGGAGAAGAAAGTAAAAGTGCAATATGTGCCATGTAAGAAAGCTAACGTTTAAGTTCCTTGCTCAGAACATGAGAACATATGAAAGCTGGTGGTTCCTTTTAACATGAGTCTTCAATATTCCCAGGTAAGAAGTTTTAGGTTGTAGGAATTATAAGACTATTTCTCTCTCTACAATTTGTATTTCATATACCTTTGACTATTGGATGTTCTTATAGGCACTTTAGTATTGCCAGTGTAACAGTATAGCTTCCGTCCCTCTCCTCGCTCCTACCTGGGCTCGAACCAGGAACACATCGACAACAGCCACCCTCGAAGCAGCGTTACCCATGCAGAGCAAGGGGAACAACTACTCCAAGTCTCAGAGCGAGTGACGTTTGAAACGCTATTAGCGCACACCCCGCTAACTAGCTAGCCATTTCACATCGGTTACACCAGCCTAATCTCGGGAGTTCATAGGCTTGAAGTCATAAACAGCGCAATGCTTGAAGCATTGCAAAGAGCTGCTGGCAAAATGCACGAAAGTGCTGTTTGAATGAATGCTTACGAGCCTGCTGCTGCCTACCATCGCTCAGTCAGACTGCTCTATCAAATCATAGACTTAATTATAACATAGGCCATTAATATGGTCGAATCCGGAAACTATCATCTCGAAAAACAAAACGTTTATTCTTTCAGTGAAATACGGAATAGTTCCGTATTTTATCTAAAGGGTGGCATCCCTAAGTCTAAATATTCCTGTTACATTGGACAACCTTCAATGTTATGTCATAATTACGTAAAATTCGGGCAAATTAGTTCGCAACGAGCCAGGCGGCCCAAACTGTTGCATATACCCTGACTCTGCGTGCAATGAACGCAAGAGAAGTGACACAATTTCACCTGGTTAATATTGCCTGCTAACCTGGATTTCTTTTAGCTAAATATGCAGGTTTAAAAATATGTACTTCTGTGTATTGATTTTAAGAAAGGCATTGATGTTTATGGTTAGGTACAGTCGTGCAACGATTGTGCTTTTTTCGCAAATGCGCTTTTGTTAAATCATCCCCCGTTTGGCGAAGTTGGCTGTCTTTGTTAGGAAGAAATAGTCTTCACACAGTTCGCAACGAGCCAGGCGGCCCAAACTGCTGCATATACCCTGACTCTGTTGCAAGAGAAGTGACACAATTCCCTAGTTAAAAGAAATTCATGTTAGCAGGCAATATTAACTAAATATGCAGGTTTAAAAATATATACTTGTGTATTGATTTTAAGAAAGGCATTGATGTTTATGGTTAGGTACACGTTGGAGCAACGACAGTCCTGTTTCGCGAATGCGCACCGCATCGATTATATGCAACGCAGGACACGCTAGATAAACTAGTAATATCATCAACCATGTGTAGTTAACTGGTGATTATGATTGATTGATTGATTGTTTTTTATAAGATAAGTTTAATGCTAGCTAGCAACTTACCTTGGCTTCTTACTGCATTTGCGTAACAGGCAGGCTCCTCGTGGAGTGCAATGTAAAGCAGGTGGTTAGAGCGTTGGACTAGTTCACCGTAAGGTTGCAAGATTGAATCCCCGAGCTGACAAGGTAAAAATCTGTCGTTCTGCCCCTGAACAAGGCAATTAACCCACCGTTTCTAGGCCGTCATTGAAAATAAGAATGTGTTCTTAACTGACTTGCCTAGTTAAATAAAGGCTGTAAAAAAATAAAAAAAATAAAAAGAAAAGAATCGGCCAAATCGGTGTCCAAAAATACCGATTTCCGATTGTTATGAAAACTTGAAATCGGCCCTAATTAATCAGCCGTTCCGATTAATCGGTTGACCTCTACTTAGTACAACACCATTGATCTATATCAAGAGGTTTGGACCTCTTGGTGTAATGGCTTGGGCTTTGGCGTGACAAACAAAGGGCAGTGGGTTCAAGTCCTTGTATTGCTAATCCCGGATTCAGTGCAATATATTGGCATGTACGATGATGGATAACAAGACAACCTCTATTAAGGTAAATTGCTTCAGGATACGTATATATGGACGTCTGGATATTCCAGACATATGTATATGGCTAGACGAAAACACCAGTCAACCTCAGACGACGGATGCTCATCATCGACCAATGAAAGCAGCTCATTGAGCCATCGGCGAGTTGTCTCCTGGTCATCTGATCTCCAGCACTTCAGGTCCTTCACTTAACTGGCTGAGTTCGACGTTGCAGTCGAGACTGACTGATCTACGAATCTCCCTGCATCATAAATAACTACTCAAAATTATTTGTAGATCAGTCACAATTCAGCCATGATGCATCACAGTTTTGATACTCGTGATCATGGCCTCTGTCTTCATGGAGGCTGATCCACCAATGAAAGAAGCTCATTAAGACCTCTTCAACCAATGTAAGAAGTCCATTGAGCTATCAGGAAGTTGTCTCCTGGTCATCTGATCCACAGCACTTCAGGTCCTTCACTCTGTCTTCATCCAGCAACATGGAGGCTCATCGACCAATGAAAAAAGCCCATTGAGCCATCAGGAAGTTGTCTCCTTCTACTGGTCATCTGATCTCATTGCTTTGGGTCATTCACTCTGTCTTTATCCAGAAACAAAATACGCCGGGAAGCGATTACACCTCTTCCCATTGCCGCCGTCCCGTCGTCAAGCTCAATGTGATCGATAGGTGTCTGCCGGCCGTCTGTCCGTCTTAGGCTGTCTGTGTGTGTGTGTGTGTGTGACATACCATCCCTCACAGGAAAAGATTAAGTGGCTCTTATGAGGTCTAAGGAGAAGGGCAGGAGTGGTCACAGCACGTTAACCTCTAACCCTGCCCTTTTCATGGAGTAGGAATGCTGTCTGTAGGGGGGAGTTGGGGATTTAGAGGGTCACACTTCTTTCTTATTCTCTCGTTTTCCTCCTTGGACTGTATTGAAATCAAAGTGCAGTGCAATTATTGGCTGGCCAATGGTGCGGCTGCCTTTTTCCTCTCTCTCTCTCTCGCTCTCTTTTCCTTTTCTCTGTCACGTACGTCCTCTCTTTCCCCCCTCTGTCTTTCATTACAACTGCTCACTACTTGTTAGGGTCTTTGTCATTGTTCTGGTGTGTCTGAATCCTCAACACCTTTAGTAGTCTGGATGGAGTAGTTCTACTGGGACCTTTGATCCGTCACTCTCACCCTACGGTATCTCTTCATCACGGGTTCTGTGTGCTGTCCTGGACTCGCGGCTGGAATAGTGACTGGCTCAAACAGTGCTTGGAGAAACACACATACACAAACACACATGAGCACATATACACACATAAACGCATACGCACACACAAACAAACACAAATAATCACTCACTTGCACGCACACACACACGCCAAAGATCACTCTCTCCCTCCACAAATGAGTGTGAAAAATAAGACGTGTAACTGACTTGTTAAATATTCATTTGTTTTTGACAGAAATGGGGGAAAATGGAGACAAGACAAATTGCCTGGAGCTAGCGCTTTGTGCATGAATCGTTAAAATATGCCAGAAGTCAGAAACGCAAACAATTAAAATAAAGCCCATATTTCACGTGCCGCCCTTGGGTGACAGATGCATCTCTCACTCTGTGGCTGTCAGAGAGGGAGTGCCCCCCTCCCTCTCTCCTCTCATTCCTCTCTCGGCTAAGCAGTCTGATTGACGCAGCATTACACCCGGGACTGGCCAGACACTGTTTAAAGATGCACACTCACACGCACCTTTCACTTTTCTCACACAGACACACCATACACCTTTCACTTCACACATACACACTCTTCCCTCGTTAATGAAGACACTCCTGAGAACATTATATCTATCACACCAGTCCGACCTCACACCCTGAAAACATATTTTTCTCTCCGTCTTGTCGCTTACCCACTTTAAGTCTCTCGGTCTCTCTCTCTCTCAACTCACTCTGCTTACTCCCTACTTTCTCCTCGGTTCTTCTACCATTCCCCATTCTGCCTCTCTATATTGGTAATCATATTTTGTGTTGTGTTCATTTCGTAGACTTTGCGTTGGAGGTTCCTGTATATCTTGATTTGGTCTGTGCGTGCTGCTGGATTTCCATGCACCTGGGACGTCAATGCAACTGGACGTGTGCGGGTGCACGCAGTGTGTGTGCTTGCATGCGCAATGCATCCAACGAGAAACTGATAATTCAATAACACCACCATACATTTTGGGCCTACAGCTGAACTAAACGGTATTTCACTCAAAGCTCGCTTCAACACCGTCTTTATTGCGATGATCCGAATTGGCTCGAAGGCAGTGGCGGTTCTAACGGCAATAGATTCATCTGGGAGGGTGGTTTTGATCTATTTGGTCGTATAACTCGTAATACGAAGCGTTAATGGGAGGTGATTTAGCCCAAATTGCCGCCGCCTGCTGCAGTATGCATATGGAGGAAATAAGATAAATAGATTTAATTATGCCCAGTGGGAATAACGAGAGACGAGAGACTCTGTTTTAATTATTGAAGAGGGGCGTAGCTTTCTGCTGCCAGGAAGGAACTGGGATTAGTTTATCATGCTGTCAATCAAGGGAAGAGGAAGGTAGAGAGGGATATAGTGAGGAAGAGTGTGGAGGGTGGCAGAGTTCTGTGTGCGTGTCTTCTAGCTTCTTAACTGTCCTCTGCGTGATGTACACTACTGCAGTATTCCAGTGTTCTGTACCAGAAAACACCAAAGAGCCCCTGTTACATCACACCTCTTTATGTACAATTGAAGTCGGAGGTTTACATACACTTAGGTTGGAGTCATTAAAACTCGTTTTTCAACCACTCCGCAAATTTCTTATTAACAAACTATAGTTTTGGCAAGTCGGTTAGGACAACAACTTTGGGCATGACACAAGTCATTTTCCCAACAATTGTTTACAGACAGATTATTTCACTTAAAATTCACTGTATCACAATTCCAGTGCGTCAGAAGTTTACATACACTAAGTTGACTGTGCCTGTAAACAGCTTGGAAAATTCCAGAAAATGATGTCATGGCTTTAGACATCATTTGAGTCAATTGGAGGTGTACCTGTGGATGTATTTCAAGGCCTACCTTCAAACTCAGTGCCTCTTTGCTTGACATCATGGGAAAATCAAAAGAAATCAGCCAAGACTGGTCTGGTTCATCCTTGGGAGCAATTTCCAAATGCTTGACGGTACCACGTTCATCTGTACAGACACTAGTACTGTCACGATCGTCAAAGGGAGAGAGAGAGGACCAAGGCGCAGCGCGTGAAAAATACATCTTCTCTTTATTATAAGAAGGACAACGAAACAAAACAACAAACAGACGACCGTGAAGCTATAAATCCAGATAGTGCTGACACAAACACTACACATAGACAATTACCCACCAAAAAAGCTAAAGCCTATGGTTGCCTTAAATATGGCTCCCAATCAGAGACAACCATAACCAGCTGTCTCTAATTGAGACCCAATTCAGGCAACCATAGACTTTCCTAGACACCTACACTGAACACTAAACCATCCACTCTACTAAACCCCCTAAACCATACAACACCCTAGACAATACAAAAACACACAAACTTCCCCATGTCACACCCTGACCTAACTAAAATAATAATGAAAACAAAGATAACTAAGGCCAGGGTGTGACAAGTACGCAAGTATAAACAACACCATGGGACCACGCAGCCGTCATACCGCTCAGGAAGGAGACGCGTTCTGTCTCCTGGAGATGAACGTACTTTAATGCAAAGAGTGCAAATCAATCCCAAAACAAGCAAAGGACCTTGTGAAGATGCTGGAGGAAACAGGTACAAAAGTATCTATATCCACAGTAAAACGAGTCTTATATCGACATAACCTGCAAGGTTATCGATATAGTTTTTGGAGAAATGTCCTCTGGTCTGATGAAACAAAAATAGAACTGTTTGGCCATAATGACCATCGTTATGTTTGGAGGAAAAAGGGGGAGGCTTGCAAGCCGAAGAACACCATCCCAACCGTGAAGCACGGGGGTGGCAGCATCATGCTTTGCTGCAGGAGGGACTGGTGCACTTCACAAAATAGATGGCACCATGAAGGAGGAAAATTATGTGGATATATTAAAGCAACATCTCAAGACATCAGTCAGGAAATGAAAGCTTGGTCTCAAATGGGTCTTCCAAATGGACAATGACCCCCAAGCATACTTCCAAAGATGTGGAAAAATGGCTTAAGGACAACAAGGTCAAGGTATTTGAGTGCCCATCACAAAGCCCTGACCTCAGTCCTATAGAAAATTAGTGGGCAGAACTGAAAAGCGTGTGCGAGCAAGGAGGCCTACAAACCTGACTCAGTTACACCAGCTCTGTCAGGAGGAATGGGCCAAAATTCACCCAACTTATTGTGGGAAACTTGTGTAAGGCTTCCCAAAACATTTGACCCAATTTAAACAATTTAAAGGCAATGCTACCAAATGCTAATTGAGTGCATGTAAACTTCTGACCCACTGGGAATGTGATGAAAGAAATAAAAGCTGAAATAAATAATTCTCGCTAGTATTATTCTGACATTTCACATTCTTGAAATAAAGTGGTGATCCTTACTGACCTAAATCAGGGAATATTTTTCTAGGATTAAATGTCAGGAATTGTGAAAAACTGAGTTTAAATGTATTTGGCTAAGGTGTATGTTAACTTCCGACTTCAACTGTAGTTGTTAATTGAACTTATCCCTACTTGTCTCTCCGGCTTCCAAAACTTCCAACTCCACCGAGGTACCGGTAGAAAATACACACAGCAATCTAATTACCGTGATAACATTTATAGGCTGTGAGATTAAGTGTTCTCTCTCTATCTCTCTCGCCGCCTCTGGAAGCCTCACTGTTCTCTCTATATATTTCTAAGCTCCAACCGTACCATACTTTCATGGGAGCTTTGGCTTATCCCTCCCTCCCTCTCTCATTCTCATTTTCTCTCTCATCCTCTCGTTCATTCTCCATGTGCTCTCTCACTCTCTCTCTCTCTCTCATTGTAGTTCTCGCTCTTTCTCTCCCAGCTTGTTATTTTGGTACTCAAAGGCAGATGCATATTTAGCTGGCATTATGGGCGATCAACTCCTTGTCCTGTGGAATGTGTAGGAATGAGTGTATCATCTGTGTGTGTGTGTGTGTGTGTGTGTGTGTGTGTGTGTGTGTGTGTGTGTGTGTGTGTGTGTGTGTGTGTGTGTGTGTGTGTGTGTGTGTGGTGCTTCAGCTGGCCTAAGAGGTCAGGCCTACCCACCTGGAACAATGTCAGAGGTTTTGTGTGCGTGCGCGTGCAACTGGAAGTGTGCGGGTGCCCGCAGTGTGCGCCTATTGCATATATAACACCAGACGCACCATCTCAGCTATTAGCCTCATTCATTTCCATCATAAAAGACAGACGCCATCAATGAACTCCCCTGACAGACCGACAGACAGACTGTAAACTGTCTCCTGACACATCACTCTTGCCGACTGAACGCCTGCTTGGACTGAATGCCTGTTTAGCTACTCGATAGTGCTCACCAGTAACCAGCGTCCCACTGGCTCCGTCCACCAGCTCTGAAGGAAGCCTGTTTATTCACCACTCCCTGCTCTCTGCTTGTTGTCACACTGTAAAAAAATAAAAGCAGCTTCATTTCCTGAGCTGCCAACCACGGAGATGATAATGGAGGAAATGAGTCTAGCACACATAGGTAAAAGCTGTTATATAGTGTAGCTAGCACACATACTGGTTAATAGGCCACAGTATGTTTCTTCTCTTACTCTCTCTATTTCCCTCCCTCTCTCTCTCACTCTCTCTGCCTCCGTCTCTGTTTCTCCCTCTTTTTACCCTCCTTCCCGCCCTCCCTCCCTCCCTAGGGAGCCAATTCCACAGGTCGCAGGGCAGTTACATCACCCGGGCTGTCTGTGATCTCACTGTGTTTTGAACCTCATTAGAAAGAAGACACAATCCTTTTATTTTACTCTTCCCCCCCGTCCTTCTCTCACCCACTTCCTCAGAATGTCATGTAATGAGCACGGAGAAGCTTCTGGAAGACGTGATTAAGATGATGAGTAAAGGCGCCTTTCAAAAAAAGCATATTTTCACTGGTACTCAACCGGACAGTCTTTTGTCTTGTCATACTTGGACATTTTGGGGATATTGGTTCTAGTTTTTTCATTTCCGCTCAGGAGGAGTGTCACCGTCGCAGACCCAGGATACATTCTGGTGACTCTGGCACACCGGCAAAGGCAGACTAATGATGACAGTGCTATGCTAATAATGGTTCCGTTTGGCCCCTTGTGACAGTAGGACCACATTAAACCGTGACACCAATGACCCAGTAACCCGGAGCATCCATCTTACACCATTATGTGAAAGTAATGCAGCCAGTGCTATGATGTAGGTGTAGTGTGTTTTAAATTAGATCTCCCACTCTTTGTGCGGCTGTGGGTGGCTCCCAATGAGCTTTCCCACACAGAGTGGCGGCCATCTTCCTGTGTTTCTCTAGCTTGTGGGACTGTCAGGTATCTCAGCATCAAATGGGAACAGGAAATGACAATGAGAAATTACATCTGTATTTCTGAATAAACATGATTTGATATAAGGACTAATTTACACAGCTAGATAGAATCCAGCTCCGAAGAGTCTCGCTCGATACATTTTTGTTGTTGTCTTAAAACAAATCTGACTTCAAATCTGACCACCAATTCAGATCTCCACAACCTGATTGTCTTGGGAAAAGAAATGGTGAGGAAAGGGAGAGATTATGGAAATGAAGGAGCGAAAAATGATGATGGAGGGGAAATGGGTTTGTACCTTCCCCATGGCAGGTACATACTGAGTGTCAGTGGTGTAAAGTACTTAAGTCAAAAAACTTGAAAGCTATGATCCCTTATTTATGTCACTTGTAAAATCCACTTCAATCAGTCTAGATGAAGGGGAGGAGACCAGTGAAAGAATGATTTTTAAGCTTTGATACATAGATTGTGTATGTGTGCCATTCAGAGGGTGAATCGGCAAGTCAAAAATATTTAAGTCTCTTTGAACAGGGAATGGTAGTAGGTGCCAGGCACACCGGTTCGAATGTGTCAAGAACCTCAATGCTGCTAGGTAGGCTTGGGCAGTATACTGTATACCGGGGTATTTGGGAAAAGACACGGGATGGTTTTTCAATACCTTTAAAATATGTGTACATTATGAAGCTTACCGTTGTTCCCCAGAACAGTTGAGCCAGTCATGTGTTTGTATCCAATTCACTACTAAATGTTTGCCATCAGATATCTTGTGGCTTTCTGCCATCCATTCTTCTCCCATTTGCTCCATGTACCCATGCTGCTCTTCCTTCAGAAAATAATGCATCACAGCTGGTCATTTGCACAATTTTTTCTTGTTAACTTTCACTTGTAAATGTCTACACTCACCGAAAATGACTTTCAGTAGCTACTAGCTATGCTTGTATAACTTTATGATCTGGATTTGCCTGTATTTGCAATTACCTTGTTCGTTTTCGCTCATTAGCATTTAGCTACCAGCGTCTGTAATTTTTGACTATTCGTTTTTTCAAATTTTGTTAGCATTCTGGTAATAGAAGCCCAACGGGCTTTTCTTGTGTTTTTAGTGCCCCATTGTGTGCTATGCCAGTAATACCGTAAAACCCAGAATTAGAGGACTGTATGATGATATGAAAATCTGCATACCGCCCAAGGCTACTGCTGGGTTTTTCACGTGTGTATCAAGAATGGTCCACCAGCCAAAGGCCGTCCAGCCAACTCAACACAACTGTGGGGAGCATTGGAGTCTACATGGTCAAGCATCCCTTTCGGATGCTTTCGACACCTTGTAGAGTTCATGCCCAGACGAATTGAGGCTGTTCTGAAGGAAAAAGGGAGTGGGTCTCAATATTAGAAAGGTGTTCCTAATGTTTTATATCGATTTGTGTCTCTGTCTCTCTCTCTCGCTCTCTCTGTCTCTCTGTCTCTCTCTCTCTGTCTCTCTCTCTCTGTCTCTCTCTCTCTGTCTCTCTCTCTCTGTCTCTCTCTCTGTCTGTCTCTCTCTCTCTGTCTCTCTCTCTGTCTGTCTCTCTCTGTCTCTCTGTCGCTCTCTGTCTCTGTCTCTCTCTCTCTGTGTCTGTCTCTCTCTCTGTCTATGTCTCTCTCTCTCTGTCTCTGTCTCTGTCTCTCTCTCTCTGTCTCTCTGTCTCGCTCTCTGTCTCTCTGTCTCGCTGTCTCTCTCTCTCTGTCTCTCTCTCTCTGTCTCTCTCTCTGTCTCTCTCTGTCTCTGTCTCTCTCTGTCTCTCTCTGTCTCTGTCTCTCTCTGTCTCTGTCTCTCTGTCGCTCTCTGTCTCTCTGTCTCTCTCTCTCTGTCTATGTCTCTCTCTCTGTCTCTCTCTCTCTCTGTCTCTCTGTCTCGCTCTCTGTCTCTCTGTCTCTCTCTGTCTCACAGAAGAAGAGAGAGAGGTGGTCTAATTTATGGACACATAATGATCAGGCCATCTGTGGGTCTCCATCACACACACAATACTGTGTGAAAGAGCGGGACGAGCCACCCAGCTCACTTCTCTCATGGAGGGCCAGACTGCCCGTGTCTGTGAAATAGATACTACTGCCAGCACCATGCTAAGAATGGGCAATAATATCGCCCATTCATATTACTATTCTTCTAACAGTGATTCAATGTCTGCAGGTTGTACGGGAAGCAATGCTAGGCTAGTTGGCTTTAAAGAAATGTTTGAATGCCAAGTGAGCTTTTTTTATTCCTAGAGCTGTTTTTATAGTCTGGAGATGTAATCTGGAGTAGGCTGATGTAGGCTGCACTCTCATATTCGAAGGTATTAAGTGTCACTGGTGCAAAGTTGACTAGCATTAGCTTGCTTTCCAGAGCCCGTATTTATCAAGCATCTCAGAGTAGTTTGCTGATCTAGGATCAGGTCCTCCCTGTCCATAATGTGAAGGCAAAAGTGATCCTACCCCCGAAATGCTTGAAAAATATGGCCTAGGACTTAACCCATGCACCTGCGTCAGCTGCAAAGTGACAAGGTTAAAATGCGATTATATTCTGTGATAATTCCCCTCCAATCTGGCAACCCAGCAGCAGTGCAGTGATCATCGGGTGATTTGAGTGTGTCCTCGGTCTTCCATCAGGGTTGCCATTCACACCATGTCCCCCTCGGGGCTGTAATGAGAAGAGCCAGTGACAAGAATTAAGACAAGCCCCTGTCCCTAATGAGCTAAACACAGACATCAGATTGGACTCAGCAGGGAGCTGACAGGCAACCGCACACACCAAACACCACGGTTCAGTATGGATATGTGAATTAATCCAGGGATGTGTATGTCTTTCTGTCTGTGAAGGCCATTGGGGGAATAATCAGTAGCTCAGAGAACCATGTTTTGGTTGAGAGTGTCCCTTCGGAAGCTTGAGAGCGACATGTGATTCAACTCCATGCCTGGAGGGCAAAAACACTTTAGGGCCCATATTCATAAAGTGTGCTGTCTAGGATCATTTTTTTCCTTTTGCATCCAAATGATTGAGGGGATATCTGTTTCTAGCTCAGCACTTCTACTGATGATTTGTGAATACAGGCTCTGGTTGTCACGAATATTACCGAAGGTGACTCCCCTTCCCGTTCGGGTGGCACTCGGCGGTCGTCGTCGCCGGTCTACTAGCTGCCACCGATCCCTTTTTCCTTTTCGTTTATGTCTGTCTAATTGTTTTCACCTGTTTCTTGTTAGGGTTTTGGGAGGGGTTCTATTTAGGTTAGTTTCGCCCGCTAGTGTTTGTGCGGGCTTATTTTGTGTGTTCATGTTTTACGTCGTGAGTGGATTATTGGATTGTGGGATTTTCGCTGTCCAGCTTAATTTAAACAGTGGTCTGTGGGTTGTTTTGCGCCTGTGTTTGGCGTCACCCTTTTGTACCTGTTCCTGTTTTATGCTGTGGACATTAAAGCATTTTGTCCCCGTATACTTTTGCTCTCTCTGCGCTTGACTCTACACCCATCATTCACCTGACGTTACAGAAGCCCGCACCTAACTGATGGAGTCAGCAGGAGCAGCGACCACCCCTCTCCCCACGATGGAGGAGAGAGTCCTGCATCATACGTCCATCCTACATCGCATTGGTTCGGCAATGGATCAGATGATGGAGAGGATAGATCGTTGGGAGAGGAGTGGTCTCCCTACTACCCCACCTACCCTCCCACCAGCAACATTACCATCTCCTCCAGCGGGAGCCAGTGCCAGCGTCCTGCGCATCACGCCTCCGAGGGAGTACGATGGAGCAGCGGCCGGTTGCCAGGGATTTCTACTCCAACTTGATCTCTACCTGGCCACCATTCGGCCTGCTCCCTCGGACGAGGAGAGCGTGAGTGTCCTCGTTTCCTGCCTGTCGGGTAGGGCCCTGGAGTGGGCCAACGCCGTATGGAATGGACCCGATTCAGCGAGGGGTCACTACCTGGAGTTCACCCGCCGTTTCCGGGCTGTGTTTGATCATTCCCCGGATGGCAGAGCGGCGGGTGAGAGGTTGTTCCATCTCCGGCAGGGGACGAGGAACGCGCAGGATTTTGCGCTGGATTTCCGTACTTTGGCTGCTGGAGCAGGGTGGAACGACAGGGCCCTGATAGACCAATACAGGTGTAGCCTAAGGGAGGACGTCCGCAGAGAGCTGGCTTGTCGGGACGCTACGCTCAGCTTGGATGAGCTGATCGACATGTCAATCCGGCTAGACCATCTGCTGGCTGCTCGCGGACGTTCTGAGAGGGTCCTGTCAGTTCCACCTCCTGCCCCCCCCGCTCCCATTCCTATGGAGCTAGGAGGGGCTGCGTCTAGGGAGACCGGAGGAGGAGGCTCCTCCTGCACCCATTGTGGCCGGAGAGGGCACACTTCCGGTCGGTGCTGGAGGAGTCCATCTGGGATTCGAGAGGGCAGGCAGAACACTCCTCGGTCACCTCAGGTGAGTCAGCACCACACTCTCCCAGAGCTTCCTGTTGGTCACATGTTTTTGTTAATCTATTTTCTAAGGTTTTTCCCATCTCTCCAGCATAAGGCGCTAGTCGATTCAGGCGCAGCGGGGAATTTTATTGATCGCGGACTCGCTAAGAGGTTGAGGATTCCGCTCGTTAAGGTAGACCCCCCTTTCCCCGTGCACTCCTTAGATAGTCGACCATTAGGGTCAGGGCTGGTCAGGGAGGCCACGATACCTCTGGATATGATGACGCAGGGAAATCATAAGGAGCGGATTAGTCTGTTCCTTATTGATTCACCTGCTTTCCCGGTGGTGTTAGGGATTCCCTGGCTGGCTATTCACAATCCTACGATTTCGTGGAGACAGGGAGCTCTCCAGGGGTGGTCTGATGAGTGTTTAGGAGTTTCCATCGGTGCGACAACGGTGGAGAGTCCAGACCAGGTTTCCACCGTGCGCATTCCTGCTGAGTATGCCGATTTGGCTATCGCCTTCAGTAAAAGGAAGGCGACCCAATTACCACCCCATCGGCAGGGGGATTGCGTGATAAACCTCCAGGTAAACGCTGCACTTCCCAGGAGTCACGTGTATCCGTTGTCCCAGGAGGAGACGTTGGCTATGGAGACATACATCACGGAGGCTCTGGGACAGGGGTACATTCGGCCCTCCATGTCACCCGCCTCCTCGAGTTTCTTTTTTGTGAAGAAAAAGGAGGGTGGTTTACGTCCGTGTATTGATTATCGAGGTCTAAATTCCATCACTGTGGGTTTTAGTTACCCACTACCTCTCATCGCTACGGCGGTGGAATCATTTCACGGGGCGCGATTCTTCACAAAATTGGACCTCAGGAGCGCATATAATCTGGTGAGTATTCGGGAGGGAGATGAGTGGAAAACCGCGTTTAGTACCACATCTGGCCATTATGAGTACCTCGTCATGCCGTATGGGTTGAAGAATGCTCCAGCCATCTTTCAATCCTTCGTTGATGAGATTCTCAGAGACCTGCACGGACAGGGTGTAGTGGTGTATATTGACGACATCTTGATCTACTCCGCTACACGCGCCGAGCATGTGTCTCTGGTGCGCAAGGTTCTTGGGCGATTGCTGGAGCATGACCTGTACGTGAAGGCAGAGAAATGTGAGTTTTCCAAACGAGCCGTTTCCTTCCTGGGTTATCGCATTTCCACCTCGGGGATGGTAATGGAGGATGACCGCGTAAAAGCCGTGCGTAATTGGCCGACTCCGACCACGGTAAAGGAGGTGCAGCGGTTCTTAGGGTTTGCCAATTACTACCGGAGGTTTATCCGGGGTTTTGGTCAGGTGGCGGCCCCTATTACCTCACTGCTGAAGGGGGGCCCGGTGCGCTTGCAGTGGTCCGCAGAGGCGGAGAGATCTTTCTGTCGTTTGAAGGCACTGTTCACCGACGCGCCAGTGTTGGCGCATCCTGACCCCTCTTTGGCGTTCATAGTTGAGGTGGACGCATCCGAGGCTGGGGTCGGGGCTGTGCTCTCCCAGCGCTCGGGTACGCCACCGAAGCTCCGCCCCTGTGCTTTTTTTTCGAAGAAGCTCGGGCCAGCGGAGCGGAATTATGATGTGGGGGATAGGGAGTTGTTGGCCATGGTCAAGGCTCTGAAGGTGTGGAGACACTGGCTTGAGGGGGCTAAGCACCCTTTTCTCATCTGGACCGACCACCAGAATCTGGAGTATATCCGATCAGCTAGGAGACTGAATCCTCGTCAGGCAAGGTGGGCCATGTTCTTTACCCGATTTCGGTTTACGATTTCGTATCGACCAGGTTCCCTCAATACTAAGGCTGACGCGCTGTCCCGACTATACGACACGGATGACAGGTCCATCGATCCTACTCCCATCATTCCGGCGGCTAAGCTGGTAGCACCGGTAGTATGGGAGGTGGACGCGGACATCGAGTGGGCACTAAGGGCGGAACCTGCGCCTCCACAGTGCCCGGAGGGTCGTAGGTATGTGCCGCTCGCTGTTCGTGATCAATTGATTCGATGGGCTCATAGTCTACCCTCGTCAGGTCACCCGGGTATTTCAAGGACGGTGCGAAGTATTAGAGGGAAGTACTGGTGGCCTACCTTGGTGAGAGACGTGCGATTCTATGTCTCCTCCTGTTCGGTGTGCGCCCAGAGTAAGGCTCCTAGACATTTGCCACGAGGGAAATTACAACCCCTCCCCGTTCCACAACGGCCGTGGTCCCATCTATCGGTGGATTTTCTTACTGATCTTCCCTTGTCTCAGGGGAACACCACTATCCTGGTCGTTGTGGATCGGTTCTCTAAGTCCTGCCGTCTTATCCCGTTGCCCGGTCTCCCTACGGCCCTGCAGACTGCGGAGGCACTATTTACCCATGTCTTCCGGCACTACGGGGTGCCCGAGGATATCGTTTCTGATCGGGGTCCCCAGTTCACGTCCAGAGTATGGAAGGCGTTTATGGAACATCTGGGGGTCTCGGTCAGCCTGACCTCGGGGTATCACCCGGAGAGTAATGGGCAGGTGGAGAGAGTGAACCAGGAGGTGGGTAGGTTTCTGCGGTCGTATTGCCAGGACCGGCCAGGGGAGTGGTCAAGATACATCCCCTGGGCAGAGATTGCCCAGAACTCACTGAGCCACTCCTCTACCAACATGTCACCATTTGAGTGTGTGTTGGGGTACCAGCCGGTTCTGGCACCATGGCATCAGAGCCAGACCGAAGCTCCTGCGGTGGAGGAGTGGGTGCAGCGCTCTAAGGAGACCTGGAGAGCCATCCAGGAGTCTTTGCGTCAGGCGAGTGGACGGCAGAAGAAGAGCGCTGACCGTCACCGCAGTGAGGCCCCCGTGTTTGCACCGGGGGACAGGGTCTGGCTCTCGACCCGAAACCTGCCCCTCCGCCTGCCCTGCCGGAAGCTGGGTCCGCAGTGTGTAGGGCCATTTAAAGTCCTGAGGAGAATAAACGAGGTGTGTTATCGATTGTTACTTCCTTCGTATTATCGTATTAACCCCTCGTTTCATGTGTCTCTCCTCAGGCCGGTGGTAGCTGGTCCCATGCAGGAAGGTGAGGTTCCGGAGGTCCCTCCGCCCCCTCTGGATATAGAGGGGTCCCCGGCGTACGCGATAAAGTCCATACTGGATTCCAGACGCCGGGTGAGGGGCCTGCAGTACCTCGTGGACTGGGAGGGGTACGGGCCGGAGGAGAGGTGCTGGGTCCCGGTGGGGGATATATTGGATCCAAATCTACTAAGGGAATTCCATCGCCTCCATCCGGATCGCCCTGCGCCTCGCCCCCGGGGTCGTCCCCGAGGCCGGCGTCGGCGCGCTGCGGGGGCCGCGCGTCAGGAGGGGGGTACTGTCACGAATATTACCGAAGGTGACTCCCCTTCCCGTTCGGGTGGCACTCGGCGGTCGTCGTCACCGGTCTACTAGCTGCCACCGATCCCTTTTTCCTTTTCGTTTATGTCTGTCTAATTGTTTTCACCTGTTTCTTGTTAGGGTTTTGGGAGGGGTTCTATTTAGGTTAGTTTCGCCCGCTAGTGTTTGTGCGGGCTTATTTTGTGTGTTCATGTTTTACGTCGTGAGTGGATTATTGGATTGTGGGATTTTCGCTGTCCAGCTTAATTTAAACAGTGGTCTGTGGGTTGTTTTGCGCCTGTGTTTGGCGTCACCCTTTTGTACCTGTTCCTGTTTTATGCTGTGGACATTAAAGCATTTTGTCCCCGTATACTTTTGCTCTCTCTGCGCTTGACTCTACACCCATCATTCACCTGACGTTACACTGGTTTTGGATCTTAACTTCTAATCAGGGACTGGTCCAGACCTGGCATACCAGGCAAATAGACTTTGGCCAATTACTGACATGAATCAATTAATAAACTATAATGAACTGAAATATAAACGCAACATGTAAAGTGTTGGTCCCATGTGTCATGAGCTGAAGTAAAAGATATCAGAAATGTTCCATACACACAAAAAGCTTATTTCTCTCAAATGTTGTGCACAAATTTGTTTACATCCCTGTTAGTGAGCATTTCTCCTTGACCAATATAATCCATCCATAAACCTGACAGGTGTTGCATGTCATGAAGCTGATTAAACAGCATGATCGTTACACAGGTGCACCTTGTGCTGGGGACAATAAATGGCCAATGAAAAGTGCAGTTGGCATGCTGACTGGAGGAATGTCCAACATAGCTGTTACCAGAGAATTTAATGTTAATCTCTCTACCATAAACCGCCTCCAATGTCGTTTTAGAAAATGTGTCAGTATGTCCAACTGGCCGCACAACCGCAGCCCATCTGTAACCACGCCAGCCCAGGACCTCCATATCCTGTTCCTTTACCTGCGGGAATGTCTGAAGATGGGGGGGTTGAGTATTTGTGTCTGTAATACAGCTATTTTGTTGGGGGAAACTATTTCTGATTGGCTGGGCCTGGCTCCCAAGTGGGCGGGCCTAAGCCCACCCATGGCCACGGCCCTGCCCAGTCATGTGAAATCCATAGATTAGGGCTTAATGAATTTAGCATGTTGCATTTATATTTTTGTTCAGTATATGTGAGAAGATAAATGTAAAATATTTTAGGGGTCAGATTGAGGTGAAGTTTCCTGTAGATGCTGACCCTGGGTCCGTTTTGCATTTTCCCCACTAATGGTTAAGGTTAGGGTAGGGGGATGGGAAACTGATCCTAGATCTGTACCTAGGGGCAACTTCTCCCCGGAGCTACACACTCTCACCTCTGTCTGTCAGAAAGCATGTTGTATCAGTTCAGAATACATACTGTATATTAATACCAATTAATCATCATCTCAACCACATTTCCATCTCACTAACACACCCACTGCATTAACCCTCTCTAGCAAATTATCACACTGCATTATCACCAACCTTTAACCATGGTACCAGAGGAAAAGGCGCTAAAAGGCGCTAACGTTTGGGAGTGAGTTTGGTTCATATGTGTGTGGGTGTAATAGTGTTTGTGTGAGCGATGGGTACTGTTTCTCAGCTGTGAACTGCTAACGTGTTTGTGTGTACGCCAGTACACGTGTGTGGTCGACAGGGTATCTGTGTGTGCACATACGTACAGTACCAGTCAAAAGTTTGGGCACACCTACTCATTCCAGGGTTTTTATTTTATTTTTTACAATTTTCTACATTGTAGACTAATAGTGAAGATATCAAAACTATGAAATAACACATATGGACTCATGTAGTCCAAAGAGTGTTAAACAAATTAAAATATATTTTATATTTGAGATTCTTCAAATAGCCACCCTTTGCCTTGACAGCTTTGCAAACTCTTGTCATTTTCTCAACCAGCTTCATGAGGTAGTCACCTGGAAGGCATTTCAATTAACAGGTGTGCCTTCTTAAAAGTTAATTTGTGGAATTTCTTTCCTTAATGCGTTTGAGCCAATCAGTTGTGTTGTGACAAGGTAGGGGTGGTATAGAAAAGATAGCCCTATTTGGAAAAAGACCAAGTCCATATTATGGCAAGAACAGCTCAAATAAGCAAAGAGAAACAACATGAAGGTCAGTCTATCCGGTAAATGTCAATTACTTTGAAAGTTTCTTCAAGTGCAGTCACAATAATGATGAAACTGGCTCTCATGAGGACTGCCACAGGAAAGGAAGACCCAGAGTTACCTCTGCTGCAGAGGATAAGTTCATTACAGTTAACTGCACCTCAAATTGCAGCCCAAGTAAATGCTTCACAGAGTTCAAGTAACACACATTTCAACATCAACTGTTCGGAGGAGACTGCGTGAATCAGGCCTTCATGGTCGAATTGCTGCAAAGAAACCACTACTAAAGGACACCAATAAGAAGAAGACTTGCTTGGGCCAAGAAACACGAGTAATGGACATAAGACCGGTGGAAATCTGTCCTTTGGTCCGATGAGTCCAAATTTGAGATTTTTGTTTCCAGCTGCCGTGTCTTTGTGAGACGCAGAGTAGGTGAACAGATGGTCTCTGCATGTGTGGTTCCCATCGTGAAGCATGGAGGAGGAGGTGTGGGGGTGCTTTGCTGGTGACACTGTCAGTGATTTATTTAAAATTCAAGGCACACTTAACCAGCATGGCTACCACAGCATTCTGCAGGGATACGCCATCCCATCTGGTTTACGCCTAGCGTTTGGGAGTGAGTTTATCATTTGTTTTTCAACAGGACAATGACCCAACACACCTCCAGGCTGTGTAAGGGCTATTTGACCAAGAAGGAGACTGATGGAGTGCTGCATCAGATGACCTGGCCCTCACAATCACCTGACCTCAACCCAATTGAGATGGTTTGGGATGAGTTGGACCACAGAGTGAAGGAAAAGCAGCCAACAAGTGCTCACCATATGTTGGAAGACTGTTCCCCATATGTGGGAAGACCTTCAAGACTGTTGGAAAAGCATTCCAGGTAAAGCTGGTAAATGGAATGTCAAGAGTGTGCAAATTAATAAAAATTAAAAACATATGTTTAACCTTTATTTAACGAGGAAAGTCAGACCAAATTCTTATTGACAATGACAACCTACCCTGGGGAAACCCGGACGGCGCTGGGCCAATTGTGCGCCGCCCTATGGGACTCCCAATCACAACCGGTTGTCATACAGCATGGATTCGAACCAGGACTGTAGTGACGCCTTTTGCACTGAGATGCAGTGCCTTAGACCGCTGCGCCACTCGGGAGCTTAACTTTAAAGAATCTCAAATGTAAAATATATTTTGATTTGTTTAACTCTTTTTTTTGGTTACTACATGATTCCGTGTGTGTTATTTCATAGTTCTGATGTCTTTACTATTAGTCTACAAAGTAGAAAATAATAAAAATAAAGAACAACCCTTGAATGAGTAGGTGTGTCCAAACTTTTGACTGGTGTAGTGTATGTGTGTGTGTGAGATGCGTGCGTATGTGTGTGTGGGGGGTCTATGTGTGTAGTCGATGCTGTACAGTGTCCTGCTGTGTGGAAGTGTGAACACATGTTTGGCTGCGGTGTGAACTGGACTGTGAGGTTTGGTTCCAGACATGAAGCCCTGAGTCTACTCCTTCTCTCCCTTCTTATAGTCTCTCCACTACTGTGTGGCCTCCTACTCAACTAGAAATAGTTCCTTTCATAATATCTGCTGAGTCTATTTTTGCTTTACGAACCACCACAATGTTTTGAATCCCAAATGAAAAAACATCTTAACAATTTTTTTTCACTTGGTCTCTCCCTCTTTCTCTTTCAATCCCCCTCTCCCTCCCCAGGTTTGGCAAGAAAAAGGAGGAGAAGAGCAAGGCGGAGGTGAAGGCTGCCAAGCAGAAGTTGGAGGCTCTGAGCGAGGAGGAGCTGGACAAGATTGAGGAGGGAGGGAAGTGAGTGCACACTGTTCGGCCTGTTGTCTGTGTGTACATCAATCAATGCTCTGTCCGTGTGTCTGTCTCTGTTTTCTTGTCTTTCGGTCTGTCACACTCGGGCTCCACCCTCCAATCATTCAAACACCACTCTATAACATATATAAAATGTATGCAGTTTTTTGTCCAATCCCATCAAGTTAATGTGAGTTTGATTTAGACAGTGAGTGACAGTATCTGCCCCCTCTTATATGACCGACAGACACGAGCTCCGTTACATGGAGGTGCGGGACTGCCACGTGACCCCCGACCCCCTGCCACCCGACTTGGAGGACGATGACCAGGACCCCAACTACGCCCGCGTCAACACCTTTCGGGAGCCCCCCAAGGGCCCCTCACCCTCCTACCTCAGCCGCACACCTTCTCCTCAGGGGGCCCTCACACAGCCACAAGCCCTCGGCAGAAGACTTAGAGGGGCTCTATGCCAAGGTAAACAAGCAGAGAGCCCCGCCCTCGACTTCCACGTCGCAGCTTCAGCCCCCTCTGAGCGACAGGTGAGTTGATCCAAAAAACAGGAAATCACTCCTTCACAGTGCACTCCAATGTATGGCCTTGAGTTGCTATAGTAGGTCATACTGTCACTATGGGGTCAGTGGGATTGGGCAAGCATGGGGGGATATTTTGTTATCTTTGTTGCCTTCAAAGATCCACTTAAATACAGTATCTATCATGGATATTTCTGATTTAATTTTTAAATTGTTTTTATTTAATTATTTCACTTATTTGACTATATATTTCCAGGATAAGCACACATGTATAGTGCCTTCGGAAAGTATTCAGACCCCTTCCCTTTCTTCACATTGTTACGTTACAACCTTATTCTAAAATGGATTTTAAAAAGTCCTCATCAACACACAATACCCCATAATGACAAAGCGAAAACAGGTTTTTTAGATTGTTTTTTTAACAATGTATTTACATAAGTATTCAGACCCTTTGCTATGAGACTCAATTGACAACTTGATTGGAGTCCACCTGTTGTAAATTCAATTGATTGGACATGATGTGGAAAGGCACACACCTGTCTATATGAGGTCCCGCAGTTGACAGTGCATGTCAGCGCACGCGCACAAACCAAGCCATGAGGTAGAAGGTATTGTCCGTAGAGCTTTTGTCGAGGAACAGATCTGGGGAAGGGTACCAAAACAATTCTGCAGCATTGAGGGTCCCCAAGAACACAGTGGCCTCCATCATTCTTAAGATGGAAGAAGTTTGGAACCACCAAGACTCTTTCTAGAGCTGGCTGCCTGGCCAAACTGAGCAATTGGGGGAGAAGGGCCTTGGTCAGGGAGGTGACCAAGAACCCGATAGTCACTCTGACCGAGTTCCTCTGTGGAGATGGGAGAATCTTCCAGAAGGACAACCATCTCTGCAGCACTCCACCAATCAGGCCTTTATGGTAGGGTGGCCAGACAGAAGCCACTCCTCAGTAAAGGGCACTTGGAGTTTGCCAAAAGGCACCTAAAGGACTCTCAGTCCATGAGAAACAAGATTATCTTGTCTGATGAAACCAAGATTGAACTCTTTGGCCTGATTGCCAAGTGTCACGTCTGGAGGAAACCTGGCACCATCCCTACAGTGAAGCATGTTGGTGGCAGCATCATGCTGTGGGGATGTTTTTTTGATCGGCAGGGACTGGGAGACTAGTCAGGATTGAGGGAAAGATGAACAAAGCAAAGTACAGAGAGATCCTTGATGAAAACCTCAGACTGGGGCAAAGGTTCACCTTCCAACAGGACAATGACCCTAAGCACACAGCCAACACAATGCAGGAGTGGCTTTGGGACAAGTCTCTGAATGTCCTTGAGTGGCCCAGCCAGAGCTCGGACTTCAACCCGATCGAACATCTCTGGAGAGACCTGAAAATAGCTGTGCAGCGACGCTCCCCATCCAACCTCACAGAGCTTGAGAGGATCTGCAGAGAAGAATGGGAGAATCTTCCCAAATACAGGTGTGCCAAGCTTGTAGCGTCATAACCAAGAAGACTCGAGGCTGTAATTGCTGCCAAATGCTCTTCAATAAAGTAATGATTAAAAGGTCTGAATACTAATTTAAATGTGATTAAAAATTGTATAAAAAATTTCACATTTGCTAAAATTTCGAAACCTGTTTTTGCATTGCCATTATGGGTTATTGTGTGTAGATTGATGAGAGAAGAAAAAAAACGATTTAATACATTTTAGAATAAGGCTGTAACATAACAAAATTTGGATAAACTCAAGGATATTTTCCGAATGTGCTGTATAGCTAACAACCAAACGCACAGCCGTGGATGCATAATTTATCAGTATACTGTACGGTAGCATTTGTCAGCATGGGGGTTTAGGGTCTGCAGAGCCTCAAGCTTTGCCCGAAGCAAACATTTAATGTACGCTGTTTAGAATCATTAAGGAGATGGTGTCATTTTAAAGAGAGAGAGGTAACAAACAACCTCTAAATTGTCAAACGCCTGTTTGCTACCGCACGGCAAGCAGTACTAGTGCACCAAGTCTGGAGCCAACAGGACCCTGAACAGCTTCTACCCCCAGGACATAAAATTGCTAAACAAGACTGCTACATAGCTATTCAAATGGCTACTCAGACTACCTGCGTTGACCCTTTTTTGCACTAACTCTCTTGTACTGACTCTGCACACACACTGGACCCTACCCACACACTCACACATACTTACACTGAAACCCCAACACACACTACATAAACCTACACATAGAACGCACACAGACATGCATACTGACGCCACACATACACACTCACACACATTCACACTCACCACATATGCTTCTGCTACTGTCTATTATCTACCATGTTGCCTAGTCACATTACCCCTACCTAGAGTGGCAAGAAAAAGTATGTGAACCCTTTGAAATTACCTGGATCTCTGCATATATTGATCATGAAATGTCATCTGATCTTCATCTAAGTCAACACAATAGACAAACACAGTCTGCTCAAACTAATAACACACAAGCAATTATGTTTTCACGTTTTTTTTTGAACACACTGTGTAAACATTCACAGTGCAGGGTGGAACAAGTATGTGAACTCTTGGATTTAATAACTGGTTGACCCTCCTTGGGCAGCAATAACCTCGACCAAACGTTTTCTATAGTTGCGGATCAGACCTGCACAACGGTCAGGAGGAATTTTGGACCATTCCTCTTTACAAAACTGTTTCAGTTCAGCAATATTCTTGGGATGTCTGGTGTGAACCACTCTCTTGAAGTCATGCCACAGCATCTCAATCGGGTTGAGGTCAGGACTCTGACTGGGCCACTCCAGAAGGCGTATTTTCTTCTGTTGAAGCCATTCTGTTGTTGATTTACCTCTGTGCTTTAGATCGTTGTCCTATTTCATCACTCAACTTCTGTTGAGCTTCAATTGGCGTACAGATAGCCTTACATTCTCCTGCAAAATGTCTTGACAAACTTTGGAATTAATTTTTCCGTCAATGATAGCAAGCCCTGAGGCAGCAAAACAGTCCCAAACCATGATGCTCCCTCCACCATACTTTACAGCTAGGATGAGGTTTTGATGTTGGTGTGCTGTGCCTTTTTTCTCCCAACATAGTGTTGTGTGTTCCTTCCAAACAACTCAACTTTAGTTTCATCTGTCCACAGAATAATTTGGAACATCCAGGTGCTCTTTCATGAACTAAAGATGTGCAGCAATGGTTTCTTTGGACAGCAGTGGCTTCTTCCGTGGTGTCCTCCCATGAACACCGTTCTTGTTTAGTGTTTTACGTATCATAGACTCGTCAACAGAGATGTTAGCATATTCCAGAGATTTCTGTAAGTCTTTAGTTGACACTAGGATTCTTCTTAACCTCATTCATTGAGCATTCTGCGCTGTGCTCTTGCAGTCATCTTTGCAGGACGGCCACTCCTAGGGAGAGTAGCAACAGTGCTGAACTTTCTCCATTTATAGACAATTTGTATAACCGTGGACTGATGAACATCAAGGCTTTTACAGATACTTTTGTAACCCTGTCCAGCTTTATGCAAGTCAACAATTCTTAATCTTAGGTCTTCTGAGATCTCTTTTTTTGTTCGAGGCATGGTTCACATCAGGCAATGCTTCTTGTGAATAGCAAACTCAAATTTTGTGAGTTTTTTTATAGGGAAGGGCACCTATAACCATCTCATCTCATTGATTGGACTCCAGGTCAGCTGACTCCTGACTCCAATTAGTTTTTGGAGAAGTATTTAGCCTCGGGGTTCACATACTTTTTCGGACCTAGACTGTGAATGTTTAAATGATGTATTCAATATAGACAAGAAAAATACAGTAACTTGTGTGTTATTAGTTTAAGCACACTGTGTTTGTCTATTGTTGCGACTTGGATCAGATCAAATGTGATGACCATTTTATGCAGAAATCCAGGTAAATCCAAAGGGATCACAGACTTTTTCTTGCCACTGTATATGTGCATAGCTCCTTCAATGAGCTCGTATCCCTGCGCATCGACTGGTACTCCCTTTATATAGCCATGCTATCTTTACTCGTTATTGTTATTCATTATTCACTGTGTATTTCTTCCTCATGTCACTATTTACTTTTTCTTTTTTTAATCTTTATCTTAACTCTGCATGTGTGAGAAAAGGACCCGTAAGTAAGCATTTCACTGTTCGTCTACACCTGTTCGCGAAGCACATGGCAAATAAAATGTTATTTTATTTGAAAGTTAGAGGGAGATTGTGATAGAGGGAAGGAAAGAGAGAGACAGAGCAAAAGGGATGGGAAAATAATAGATTGACTGCAATGAAGGGAACGAGTCAGACATAGAGAGGGGAAAAAGGGGGAGGATAATTAGCCACAGTCTAGCAGCTTGACAGATCAGTTAGACTCCTCTCCTCTAACTGGCCACTTAATTACTCCACCATTCTGTTCTTCTTTCCTCTTCCCTCATTCTTTCTATTTCTCCCTCTCGCTTTCCCTTTTTCTTTCTCTCTCTGTCTCTCCCTCTCTCTTTCTCCCTCTCCTCTCCCTGCTCGACTACAGCAGCATAATCTGAACGCTCCATATTCTACTGACATTTGTAATGGAAGACTAATTCGAGCTAGCAACAGCGTAACATGATCAACTTAGTCTGTTTGGAATTGACTGTATGATAGTTTCGTTACGCCACATAGTCCTGTGTTCCAACCACACACACATTTACAGACTTACAACACACATCTGCTTGCGAAACGCACCCATTCATTGATTCATTCATGCATATGGACACACAGCTTTGCCGACACACACTCAAACCCGCTCAGTGGTTTTGCTGCAAAGCCTTTTTGTAACCTAGCAACACTCCAGTCTAGAATCCAATGCTGCTGAATTATATTATATTGTGTGTGTGTGTGTGTGTGTGTGTATGTGTACTCGTGTGTGTACTCGTGTGTGTACTCGTGTGTGTGTGTACTCGTGTGTGTGTGTACTCGTGTGTGTGTGTGTTTGATGTGCCCATGCTCAGTAGTGATGCGTCCTCCTCCCCCCTCACCTGTCAGAGAGGAGCAAGTTGACTCTGGAGTGTCTACATAATTTAGCGCCCGGAAATGTTTTTATTAGGACTTCGATGGCAGGTGCGTCCATGGATGGGTGTCACATTTGATTACAGCGACACTAGGGGCGGACCTGTGGAGAAAAATGCTTGTCAAATATTATTAGAGAAAAGGTCATCTAGTCTCTCCACAGACCAGGGAAAGGGAGGAGAGGGAGGAAAGAGGGAACAAAAAAGTCACCTGAGGAGTTTCTTATAAAGCCACGTATCGTATTTCAATGTAGTTAAATAAAAAATATGAACATCAGAATACAAAATGTACAGTTGAAGTCGGAAGTTTACATACACTTAGGTTGGAGTCATTAAAACTCGTTTTTCAACCTCACCATAAATTTCTTGTTAACAAACTATAGTTTTGGCAAGTCGGTTAGGACATCTACTGTGTGCATGACACAAGTAATTTTTCCAACAATTGTTTACAGACAGATTATTTCACTTATAATTCACTATCACAATTCCAGTGGGTCAGAAGTTTACATACACTAAATTGACTGTGCCTTTAAACAGCTTGGAAAATTCCAGAAAATTATGTAATGGCTTTAGAAGCTTCTGATAAGCTAATTGACATAATTTGAGTCAATTGAAGGTGTACCTGTGGATGTATTTCAAGGCCTACCTTCAAACTCAATGCCTCTTTGCTTGACAATATGGGAAAATCAAAAGAAATCAGCCAAGACCTCAGAAAAACACTTGTAGACCTCCACAAGTCTGGTTCATACTTGGGAGCAATTTCCAAACGCCTGAAGAAACCACGTTCATCTGTACAAACAATAGTACGCATGTATAAACACCATGGGACCATGCAGCCGTCATACCGCTCAGGAAGGAGACGCGTTCTGTCTCCTAGAGATGAACGTACTTTGGTGTGAAAAGTGC
The DNA here is from genome assembly GCF_016432855.1 of Salvelinus namaycush. NCBI lineage: Eukaryota > Metazoa > Chordata > Actinopteri > Salmoniformes > Salmonidae > Salvelinus > Salvelinus namaycush. Next base: position 39,726,867 of record NC_052313.1, read on the forward strand.
AAATCAATCCCAGAACAACAGCAAAGGACCTTGTGAAGATGCTGGAGGAAACAGGTACAAAAGTATCTATATCCAGAGTAAAATAAGTCCTATATCGACATAACCTGAGCGGCCGCTCTGCAAGGAAGAAGCCACTGCTCCAAAACCGCCATAAAAAAAGCCAGACTATGGTTTGCAACTGCACATGGGGACAAAGATCGTACTTTTTGGAGCATCATGCTTTGCTGCAGGAGGGACTGGTGCACTTCACAAAATAGATGGCATCATGAGGAAGGGAAATTATGTGGATTTATTGAAGCAACATCTCAAGACATCAGTCAGGAAGTTAAAGCTTGGTCGCAAATGGGTCTTCCAAATGGACAATGACCCCAAGCATACTTCCAAAGATGTGGCAAAATGGCTTAAGGACAAAAAGGTCAAGGTATTGGAGTGGCCATCACAAAGCCCTGACCTCAATCCCATAGAATATTAGTGGGCAGAACTGAAAATCGTGTGCGAGCAAGGAGGCCTACAAACCTGACTCAGTTACACCAGCGCTGTCAGGAGGAATGGGCCAAAATTCACCCAACTTATTGTGGGAAGGCTACCCGAAACATTTGACCCAAGTTAAACAATTTAAAGGCAATGCTACCAAATGCTAATTGAGTGCATGTAAACTTCTGACACACTGGGAATGTGATGACAGAAATAAAAGCTGAAATAAATCATTCTCTCTAGTATTATTCTGACATTTCACATTCTTAAAATAAAGTGGTGATCCTAACTGACCTAAGACATTTTTACTAGGATTTACTAGGATTAAATGTCAGGAATTGTGAAAAATTGAGTTTAAATGTATTTGGCTAAGGTGTATTTAAACATCCGACTTCAACTGTATATAGCCATAATCCTAGACACTAGTCCATCTGCAACCTATTAGGACAGTATGCACTAGTGGTGTCAGTAGGAAAGACAGGGAGATGGTGTGGTTGGAGTTCTCCAGAACTATGCTGACCGAATCGTTGCACCATTGCCCTCTCAGCCACCATAATTGCAACGTTCCTCAACGGATGATCAATACAGCACCATTTCCTTTTACTTAAACTTTCCTTCGTCCTGTCCTGTCCTGTCTTCTCTTTGATGTGGCCAGTCAGAGACAGTCCGAGTCCTGGTGGCCCTAGTTCAATGGCCAAGTCTCCCTAATTAGTCCACCTGAGGTTGGACACATACACACACAGGTTTGACAAACATCCCTGAGACCAAAGGGAATGGAAGGTTCTGAAAGTTCTGGCTCCCACATCCCTCCCACTGGATAAGAGGAAAAATAAATATCTTTACCCTTTACTGAACTTTCCACTGGTGCTCTGGGCTCCCTGGTGTCTGGGTGGCAAACGAGGGGAAATTAGCTTCTGATGACAACCTGGTTCGATGCGCACACACGCACACACAGACACACAAATGTGCCTGCATAGACATGGTGCATTTGGGTGTACCTGACCTCAAAGGCCAGCTGAATCACCAATTCTCTAATCTTAGTATTTCTGCTTTCTGCCTAAAGTGTGTGCTTAATGGAGGAGTTATAACCTCCCACATTATTCTGAAATGTTTGAATTCTGTTAAACAGTTGAGCTCAGTAAAGAACCCTCTGCCCAGTTCCCACTAGGGTTAAATATTATCCCGGGATTTTACAAATGTTCCATCCCGAGAATAAATAACTTTTCTCTCAGATAACCTGGTATTTCCCGCCAAAACAGTAATTGTCCTTCAAAAGCGTTATAAAGCATATGAATAGGCCTATGTCCAGATTTGATTAGAGCTTTGATCGAAAATTCAAGCCTGACGCTACCTGAGCCTTATGAGCCCTACATTAGACATTTAATGAGGCCTTTAATGAGGCCAAGCCCAAATGATTGTGCCATTATCCAATACATATATTATATATGGCTACTGCACATTACACACAACAGAAAAACCTAAAAGCCCATAGATGGAGCAAGCTATATGTTCTCTTGGGTAAACATTTTTTATTTGGTCCAGGAGTCTATATATATATATATATATATATATATATATATATATATCCACAATAGATAATCCTGTTCTAGATTGACACGATATATAAATATATATATTGTGTCAATCTAGAACAGGATTATCTATTGTGGATGCAATTTGAATGGAGTTGATGGAGAGAGAAACTGTTAGAGTGCTCACGCGTGCACTGATATTCAAGCTGCAATTAAAAAAAAAATTATTGTATATATCATCTTTACAATTAATAAATAAGGTGACCCCCGAAAGTCAGATAGAGATGGGTAAATCAGACTCGCATTCCGTCTTTATATTACTGCATAGACCATGCTGCAGAAAATGCAGGCCTACCTGTCACAAAAAAAGTAAGTTACCATGATGAGATGATAGGTCTACTGTACATGCACTGTGAACTGCGCTCCATACTGAGATGGGTTGTCTGTCCCCACCTTGAACGTTGATGATTCATCATGCAGAGGCCATAGAGAAGCCAGATTTAGACATTGCGTGTAATTTAACAGTTCCATTTCACGCCATGTGTTCATATGAATAATTTATTAGAATTTACCCGTACCTCGCAGTTATTTATCCTGTGAAAAGGGAGGGGTTTTGGGTGGCTAATCTCGGTAGCCGGGTTCGCGCCATTCAACCATAGTGCCCACTATCTTCTCTCTCTCTCCCTTGATACTTCAAAGTACTTTCAGTAGCAGTTCCTATAGGTGCACTGAATTGTTAGGGATTGAAAACTGGTTAAGGTGTGGAGAAATGCTGGATGCAAGAGCAATATATTTAAGTGTTTTTATTAAACAAATTTGAATAGGGACACCAAAACTACACTTCTGCAAGGTTTGTAATAATCTGTCACCCTCTAGATGGTGGAGCTCCCGAATGGGGCAGCTGTCTAAGGCACTGCATCTCAGTGCAGGAGGCGTCACTACAGTCCCTGGTTCGAATCCTGGCTGTGTCACATCCAGACGTGATTGGGAGTCCCATAGGGCGGCGCACAAGTGGTCCAGCGTCGTACGGGTTTGGCCGGGGTAGGCCGTCATTGTAAATACTTGCCTAGTTAAATAAAGGTTACATTTTTTAAAAGTTGTCACTCCACCCTTGTAGTTCATTAATAAATTAAGATCACTATTAGTAAGGAACTCCCCTCAACTGGTTGTCTCGGTCTTAATTGAAAGGAAAAACCAAAACCCGCGGACACTCGGCCCTCCATGGAATGAGGTTGACACCCCTGCTCAAGAGGGAAGGGCGAACCTAAATACTCTTCCTCATCTGTCCGTTGTTTCATCCTTCCGTGCCTAGTTCCAAAACATAACATCAAGGCTGGGACCTGGGGGTTGAATAGACTATACATTTGAACCGTCTTAATCGCTTAAGGACACCCGTTACCGATGTTATGGCTCAGGGGCCCAGATACCAATTACAAAGACTTGCTTTACAGTAACCTCTGACCTTAGAGACGGTACCTTGAGACCAAATTCCTATAGGGAATAATCATCAAAATAGGGTTCTTAACAGAATGAATGTGGAGTCATTTAGTAGGTATGTGCTGAACCTTTACATGGACTGCGTCTAAAATGGCACCACCCTAGTCCATAAAATAAGTGCTCTTCACAATGCAGTGCTGCTCAACCCTGTTCCTGGAGAGCTACCCTCCTGTAGGTTTTCGCTCTATCCCCAGTTGCAACTAACATGAGCTTATCAACCAGTTAATTGATAGGATCAGGTGTGCGAGATTAGGTTGGAGCAATAATTAGAATAATTAGAATGTTTTTTCATTACGAGAGACGACATGCACGCTCAATCAAGATGGCAGCCCTAATGATGGTCCGAAGACCGCATGAATGGGTTTTTGAAAATGTCTTCTTTCTCTGCTCTGAATGTCCCTGCTCAGCTGCTGTAGCTACTGGGGTAGAAGTGGGAGGGAGGGAGAGAGAGGGGGGTCGATTTGAGTGGGTGATGGATGAAAGGATTGGTCCATATTTTAAACATCCTCACCGTTACCAGTGAAGCCCTCAATTTCAATTATTAGTCCCTGAGTGTTGGTAGCTGCAGGGTATTGTGTTTTGTGTGTGTGTGTGTCCGTTTGATTGTGTGGCAGGTGAGGGACTGCAGCTCTGTCTGTCAGTCTGTTCCTCTGTGCATTCGGCTGGGTTGGGTAGAGAGAAGACTCTGCATATCAATGGATGTCTGCCTCAGTCTGTCCCCATTGACAGGAGGTAGGACGATTTAGAGCAATGCATACACATCCTCTTGTCAGCGCACCACCAGAGCACCAGCCAGGCCTGCTAATTAAGGCCATGGTCATTAAAGGAACTTCTAGCATTTATGCCTGTGCTGGTTCCCCTCTAATGAAGCTCTCACTCCTGCCCCAGAATCAATACCTGCCTTGGGTCACATCATTAGTATGAGTGGGAGAGGTTGGGAGTCTAGTTTGTTTGTGGGTATGTGTGTGGGTGTGTATGCATAAATTCGTATATTTGTGTGTGTGTGTGGGTTAGCAAACTTGGTCAACTCTTGCTCTTTCTCTCGCATCTTATATTGGTCTGTCGTCTCTTTCCGTGTAATACAGAGTGCATTTTACATATATGGTTCCTGTGTTGTATGGTTCATGTCTTCCTGTGATTTTATTGGAGCTCTTTCTCTCTCTCTTTATTTCTCTCGCTCTCAGTGAGCGTGTCCAGAAGCTCAGGAGAGAGCTCCAGCAGGCCCGTGCTGCGCCTGCTTACGAAGAGCTAGAGGTCATCCGCCGCAGAGCCCTCGACTACGACCCACCACGAGTGAGGGAGTGTGCGTGTGCACGCGCATGTGTGCTCGGGCACATTATGCATCTGTGTGGGTGCTTGAATGTATGAGTGTGGACATGAATGTGTGTGTGTGTCCTCACTTGGAGTCCTCTGGCTCGCCTCCTGCTGTGCCTACGCAGATCACAGCGACTAGATTAACCACCACAAGTGGTTTACACGCATCATCTCAGCAGAACATGGAGATTAACTCCATGATAATCCATACTTCGAGTCCCTGCCCACTGCCTAGAGACATCAAGTGTCTTTATCTGCTCACTACCCAAATGGCACTCTATTCCTTAGAAAGTGCTCTTCTTTGGACCAGAGCCCGAGCTAGGGTGCCATTTGGGACAAACACACCCTGGCTCTGAGAGAAAGGAGATCCTAAGCACGCTATATACTGAGGGTACAAAACATGTCTCTTTCCATGACAAAGACTGACTAGGTGAATCCAGGTGAAAGCTATGATCACTTGTTGATGTCAACTGTTAAATCCACTTCAATCAGTGTAGATGTGGCTAGTATGTGTTAAAGACAGGTTTTAGCCTTGAGACAATTGAGACATGGGTTGTGTATGTGTGCCATTCAGAGGGTGAATGTGCAAGACAAAATATTTAAGTGCCTTTGAATGGGGTATGGTAATAGGTGCCAGGCGCACCGGTTTGAGGGTGTGAAGAACTGCCATGCTGCTGGGTTTTTCATGCTCAACCGTTTCTCCTGTGTATCAAAAATGGTCCACCACCCTAGGGACGTCCAGCCAACTTGACACAACTGTGGGAAGTGTTGGAGTCAACATGGACCAGCATCCCTGTGGAACGATTTCAACACATTGTAGGGTCCAAGCCCTGAAGAATTGAGACTGTTCTGAGGGCAAAAGGGGGTGCATCGATCCATTTTTTTTTCTTAGAGCCTGCCTGGCTGTTTTATTTGTAGCTCTCTCTTGTTAGGATTAAGTGTTCTACAGTGGCAGCACCCTCTTTCTCTCTCTATTTCTCTCTCTTTAAGCAAATAACCATTAAGGTGGTGACATTTTCATATGATCTTTTTAGCGCTACTGCTCAGCCTTAACAAACATGCTCTCTTTCACTTTCCTCTCTCCCTCACTTCTGGTTGCGCGTGTGGAACCGTCTTATAACGTTATCCAAACACTGAGACAATTAAACCATCCTCATGATCCCCGGTTCTGTTTGATCCGTCAAAGAACATTATTCGCACGCTGAAACAGCCTAACGATGCCTCTCGGAATCGGTCGTTGTGTGTTCTTTTCGAATACCCTTATTCAAACGCAATTAGGAGGCAGTGAGTGTGAGGCAACTCGCCATCATCTCATTGTTAGTTGCTGTGGAAACAAACACCACGTCGACAGCACAGCTGTAGGTGCTTCCCCTGAGGCAGCTGCTTATGGAACATTATCATTTAAACAGGGACTCCAATGAAATCCCAGGCAGAGACAGAAAGCATATTGAGACCTTATAGAAGCATGTTAAACCTATTTACTGTATTGCCTATGTAGAATGTATGAGGTAAACCTTGAGAACAAAATGTAAATACTGTAAGTTAAATGGAAAGAGAAAGCAGACCAATAGTTACAATATATACAGAGAGAGAGAGTAAATCAAAATGTTTCAACGTTTCATTCACTCTGGCAATTGTTGCGCCCGTGTCTCCCTGCGTAGCCCATATTGTGCCCTCCTTTCAGCTGTTTGTCTTTGCTCTTTTCAGCGGCCTAGTTTGGTAGCCTTGAATGTTTTAAGATTTAATGACACTTGAGTATTGCGCTGCTCATACCAGGTCACACAAGGCCCATTCTTCTGTTGTGCCTCGTACCGCGCTGGGGAAAATGTTTCATTGAAAAGAATATAGAGGAGCGTGTAGCATTTCTCCATCTTTAAAAATATATGTATATATTTAGACATTTTCACAAACGGACAATAACAGCAAACATAAAATACAATAAGGGTAGGTTTTTCTGTGTCCTTTCTGTTTAATTGTTTTTCACTGTTGTCTTTTAATGGTAAAAAGGGAGTACACAATCCTGCTTCGTTTACTCCTCAATAAAACATATTTGAGGCATAAAATACAATAAGGGAATTTAGCCAACAAGATATTGTACCCCCCCATCCCTGGCTAAAATATCTCCAACTTATCTCCAAACCAATATCTCCAAACTATTCCACAGCTCTTTGAGGAGAAAAGTGTATTCACATAAATGAGTGTGTGTGTGTGTGTGTGTGATCCTTTTCTCGTCTTTTCTTGTCTGTGACTCCTGTATACTCTCTCTTGTGTTCCCTCTCCTTTTCATCCCATGTTCCCCTTTCTCTCTACCTTTATCTTGACCAGTTAGTCTCAGTACACTCAGTACAGATGTCAGGAATTGTGAAAAATTGAGTTTAAATGTATGTAAACTTCCGACTTCAGCTGTACCATCTGTCCAAGTACAGGGGCTACGTCCCAAATAACACCCTATTCTCAAAATAGCTCACTACTTTTGACCAGGCCCCTATGGGGAAAGAGGATACCTAGTCAGTTGTAAAACTAAATGCATTTAACCCAACCCTTCTGAATTAGAGAGGTGCGGGGGACTGCCTTAATCGAAGTTCACACCATCAGTGCCTGGGGAGCACTTGTTTTTAGGGGTTAACTGCCTTGCTCAAGGGTAGTGCATTATATAGGGAATACTGTGCCATTTGGGAGAACGCTCTAGAGCTTTTTATCCTTTCGAGGCATGATAATGATAGTGTATATGATGTCATTTCGCCTCTTGGGCCTCCATGTACAGACTGGCCAGTTTCTGGTATTTTTAGATGTGGCTGTCCATTCGCCTGCCACAGTAGCTGGCAGTGATGTCCCCTACGCAGTAAGCCACATGCATCTGGCAGCCATTTTGGTGTTCCACTCTACCACAAGCATGTGGCATAGGCAAGGAAAGGGTGTGTCCAAAATGAGCCCTGGTTAAAAGGAGTGCACTATTTGGGGAATAGGGTGCTTTGTCAGAGGCAGCCATACTTGGTCAAATCCAGACATCTTTGGTATTCGGTGAATGTCTAACCGACTGAAAAACACCCAACTAAATGAAATAAAATTAAGTGTTTTATAAGTCCTTTTCTGAAACGTCCATGTACCGAAGATTGCGATTTACAGTGGAAAATGGTCTTGACCATGGAAGATGAATAGAAGACACATTGGCTTTGGTCAAAAGCAGAGCACCATTTAGGGAATAAGGTGCCATTTGGGATACAACCATAATTCAAGTCATGAAGGGAGGAAAAATGAAGGCTTGAGGAAGTGAACTGGCTACAAGAGACGGTAACTTGGATATCAGGGAGGGCGCTGGCGGGGCTGATAGCGCAGGAGGAGTATAATCAACACCTTATCTCCAACGCATTACCCTGGGAATCACACACACACAGGGGCAGTGTGAGTGGCACATTTAACGAACACAAGTCACAGACAAGCACACGCGCACACACTCTATCAAACACACACCTACTCTATCACACAAATACACATACTACCCACACTCCACCCTCCCACACACTCCACAAAAGATAGGACCCGTTTCCTCCGGAGCAGTCCCCCCCCCCCCCCCCCTCCCTCTGTTGTCGGGTGGACATCGATCACGTTGATGATGTTTTAATGTCAGCTCCTGGGGGCAGATGATGCGAGCTGTGGCGGGTCGGGCGTCGCTTCATAAACACCCTCCACATCATTAAGTAAACAAAAACCACCGCTGTCACAGTGATGGATGGCTAGCGTGCCTCTCGTCTGATGGTGATGGTCTACTCTCCCCCAGGAGCGCTGTGGGAGTGTGGGACGCCCAGGGGCAAGAGAACCCCTAGTGCCGCGCAGATGCCCAGGCATAACCATAATTGTGTGTGGTGGGTGTGTAGAGCCTAGTCTTTTGAGCATGATGTTCCCTTTAGATGAGGGGTGGGCGGGGCAACTCAGGGCCACGGTAACCGCAGGCTTTTGTTCAGGCCTAGCACTAACAACTCAAACAAGGACTCGATCATGTGCCCATTCAATTTAGACCCCAATAAGTTTGAATAGAAATGTTATTAGAGCAGAGCTGGAACAAAAGCAGACACTACGGTCCTCCAGGACCGGAGATACCCGCCCATCCCCTACTGGAGTCTAGATTATCCCTGCTAGCAATAGTCGGACCATTATTTATTATCTACTCCTTAATCTAGTATATCAAAGCCTCTTAGGAGGGAGCTAATGCTGAACTACAGAGAGGTGACCTGTGTTGTGTTTAGATCAGTGACTGATCTACCACTGACCAGAGATCAGTCTTGTTTGGGCCTGACAGCCCAGCAGCACCAACACAAATGGGTAATGGATGAGCTGGTGTGCTTCTCCTGATGTGTGTGTGCTTACTGCGGGGGGTTGCTTACATACTGTAGCACAGTGGGTAGCCTACCGCAGAATTATGTTGTGGAGGAGAGAGAGGGGAGGAGAGTGGGAGGGAGGGGCAAGGGGGGGTAGAATGATTTGTGGAGAGACTGGTAAAGAACAGGAAGGTGTAGCGAGAGGGAGAAAAGGGAGATTCATCAACCGAGAGTAGACGTGAGAGGGGAGGTTCATTAAGAGAGAGAGAGAGAGTGAGGTGAGAAAATTGAGGTTTATTAACAGTGAGAGAAAGGGTAGAAGAGTCATTCCATGTCATTTCAGCAAGCCATGACACCCACCATCTCGGATTGTTATGAAATAATAATTTCTGTAGTTAGACACAGGTGAAATTAGCATTCCTGAAACCATTTTTTTTTTATCTCAGAGAAATTAACCTTATAGATTGCACTAAAATTGGCCATTATAGGATTCAGATAATATGCAATAAATAAACCCAACATCCGATTTGGACCAAACATTCAGGAATGTTAATCGTGTCTGTTACTAAATACAGAAACAATTTCAGATCAATCTGAAATGATGGGTTTCGAAATCCTCTTTTGCTTTTTCAGGTTGATTGACCCAGAAGTGAGAAAAGGGAGGTTTATCAAGAGAGGGAGAATGTAGAAGTTAGTAGATTTTCTGGAAAATATGAATCCTAAATTTCAATACCGGAAATAATTCATATTTATCTTGAGAGTCCTTGGAAAAACTGCAAAACTCAGAAGTGCATATATAAAGTGTTTAAAATCAAGATATGGCTACTATGCAAGGGATCTCCCAAAAAAAAGAATGACGCTCAGGACGCACCCCGAGTAGGCTATAGCATTGTCGAATCGCACAAATTGTCGAATCATACAAACGGCAGTCAAACAAAAGTCAAATGACCATAGTTGCTAAAATTGCTAGATAAACTCATTCAACGAATGGCAGAATATCTCAGATATTTGGCAACATTTTGTTGATGATTATACAGATCGCAGATCACCTCGTGAATAATGGGGAGTTGAAGAGTGGAAATAGTTTAAATATCAAGATCTATTAACGGGGACCAACTCTGTTTAAGAAAATATCCATATCTACTCCCCTACCGTTGATCACACATTCTCTACCGATGCTCTCATATGGGCAGCAAGTACGAGATAGCGCAGAGAAGCTGGGGGAAATGTTATAGCGGTATTTTGACATGCGTAGGAATTTTTCGTGCGAGACAGGAGTTAGGATTTTGGGTTTCAGCGGGATTGGGACTGGATAGGAAAATAGCCAAGGCTCTATATAAGCCTACTACATGAGTCAAAAGCAAAATAGTACACTTGATTTAGGCTACATGCTAAATGTTTCTGATCAGTGGTAGATAGCAAACGAATAAATTAGCTACCACCTCCACTTGTGCGGCAATGGATCAATTAACCAAATATACAGACAGACTCAGCTAACAAAATCACATTGATTGAGTGGCTAAGTGATTATTTTATAATAAAAATGTGATTATTTATGACACACTTTTTTGGACAATACCATACTTCGACAGCCTAGTTTTTTGTGATGGGTCGTTCATGAACCGAATCGCATCGGTGAAAGAGCCGTTAATTTGGCTCCCTGATTTGCATACTGTTACTACTGCTTTTTGAGCGCAAAACAATGTTTTTCTGCAGATAATTTACAAGATATATAATTATCTAAAGAGGGTTAATCCTCACTGCAGAAACAATAAATAGTGGGGGTAACATATGGAATTGTTTTAAGATGGTCATACCAAGGATCATTTTGATATTTGAATTTTAGCACCCCTTTATATATATATATTTGATGAAACATTGAATTTGGCCTTACTGCTGTTAGCCCATAGAAATGCATTGAATAACAGATTCATACATGGATAAACAGTCAAAAGAAAATCTAAAGAATGTTTGTTTTGAAGTGTCTGTCCTATGTCTGAGATATATAAGAAGATCAGGAAGCTGTCAGAACAGCCTAAATTCGTGGGGGCATGGACTCCACGAGGTGTCAACCGTTCCACACGGATGCTGGCCCATGTTGACTCCAATGCTTCCCATAGTTGTGTCAAGTTGGCTGGATGTCCTTTGGGTGGTGGACAGCTTGATACACATGGGGAAACTGTTGAGCGTGACAAAACCAGCAGCGTTGCAGTTCTTCACACAAACCGGTGCGCCTGGCACCTACTACCATGCCGCATTCAAAGGCACTTCAATCTTTTGTCTTGCCCATTCGCACTCTGAATGGCACACAATCCATGTCTCAGCTGTCTCGAGGCATAAAAATCCTTCTTTAACCAGTCTCCTCCCCTTCATCTACACTGATTTTAAGTGGATTTAACAAGTGATCTCAATAAGGGATCATAGCTTTCACCTGGATTCACCTAGTCAGTCTGTCATGGAAAGAGCAGATGGTCTTAATGTTTTGTCAACTCTGTGAATACTTCCATTCATTTTTTTTAAACTGGTACCGGGCTTTTTATACAAGTCTTTTGAGGCTGGTGGGCGTCCTAGTTGCAAAACTGCAAACTCTGCCCATCTGGCTCTCTAGGCAGTCTAAGGCAAATGCTACAATTATTTCAACCCAGGTCTGCTCTCTCCTTTCTCTCCCTTCTCTCGTTCTCTCCCTTCTAAGCTCTTCTCATGTCAGCGTGTCTATTGGACACTTTGGATAACTGGCTGCCCAATTGTAACCCCCTTTCAGGTTTCACTGATCATAGTCTCCCTCCCTTTCCTAACTATGCCAGTCGCTCAGTTATTCCTGGAGTATGAAACAAAGACTAACTTCTAACAGACCCATATAATTACATAAGCTGCAGTATAATTGAGAAATTCAGCCCAGCCCAAATCAAAAGTGGGGACTAACACTAGCCTTTAATCACAGTAGCTATAGGCTGTAAGTGCAGCCGGCCGTGGCAGTGGCCCTCGCTCCAGCCCTGTAAGGTGTGTGTGCGTGGACTGTGGGTAAGTTGTTATGGGGCAGGGTGGGTCGGGAGGCTTTGGCTTGGCCCCCTGAAGAGCACTGAACTCGTAACTGCCTTTGGTCTGCGCATATTTGAGGTTTGGTGCCCTTGGATGATGTGTGCCTGTGTGTGAATTTGTATCTGGTTGGGTTCTAAAAAGAAAAAACGTATCACCACACACACACCTAGGTCATCCTAGTGCGTGTTTGTGCGTGTTTGTGAGTGTTTGTGTGTGTACGTATGCATGTGTGTGTGTGCAGGTGTGTTTATCTAAGGCTTAGCTGAGATTGGACTGGATGAGAACGACACAAAGGAAGGAGACAGAGCTAGAGAGGTGAGAGAGAAGGAGAGAAAGAGATGCTTGCTTTCCGTAATGACAGAGGTAAACTATATATACTGTATATAAAAAATGTGGACATCCCTTCAAATTAGTGGATTCGGCTATTTCAGCCACACCCGTTGGTGACAGCTGTATAACATTAAGCACACAGCCATGCAATCTGCATAGACAAACATTGGCAGTAGAATGGCCTTACTGAAAGCTCATTGTCTTTCAATGTGGCACTGTCATCAGATGCCACCTTTCAAATAAGTCAGTTTGTCACATTTCTGCCCTGCTACTAGAGCTGCCACAGTCAAATGTAAGTGCTGTTATTGTAAAGTGAAATGGCTAGGAGCAACAACGGCTCAGCCGCAAAGTGGTAGGCTCACAGAACCACAGAGTGCTGAAGTGCTTTGCACGTAAAAATCGTCTGTCCTCGGTTGCAACACTCACTACCGAGTGCCCATCCAAACTGCCTCTGGCACAAGAACTGTTTGTCGGGAGCTTCATGAAATGGGTCTCCATGGCCGAGCAGCCGCATACAAGCCTAAGATCACCATGCGCAATGCCAAGCGTCGGCTGGAGTAGTGTTAAGCTCGCTGCCATTGGACTCTGGAGCAGTGGGGCGTGTTCTCTGGCGTGATGAATCACGCTTCACCTTCTGGCAGTCCGAAGAACTAATCTTGGTTTGGCCGATGCCAGGATTACACTACCTGCTCCAAGGCATAGTGCCAACTGTGAAGTTTAGTGAAGGCGAAATAATGGTCGGGTTATTTTTCATGGTTCGGGCTAGGCCCCTTAGTTCAAGTGAAGGGAAATCTTAACACTACAGCATAGAATGACATTCTAGATGATTCTGTGTTTCCAACTTTGTGGCAATAGTTTGGGGGAGGCCTTTTCCTGTTTCAGCGTGACAATGGCCCCGTGCACAAAGCAAGGTCCATCCAGAAATGGTTTGTCGAGATCGGTGTGGAAGAACTTGGCTGGCCTGCGCAGAGCCCTGACCGCAACCACATCAAACACTTTTTGGGATGAATAGGAACGCCGACTGCGAGCCAGGCCTAATCGCCCGACATCAGTGCCCGACCTCACTAATGCTCTTGTGACTGAATGGAAGCAAGTCCCCGCAGCAATGTTTCAACATCTAGTGGAAAGCCTTCCCAGAAGAGGTTGTTTTAGCAGCAAAGAGGAGACCAACTCCATATTAATGCCCATGATTTTAGAATGAGATGTTCGACGAGCAGGTGTCCACATACTTTGGTCATGTAGTGTATGTTAATTGAACTGGAGACCGATGGGTTTGGCCAAAGAGAGACTGGGACCCTGCACCCCGGATGAGCAGCATTAGAGATTGAAGTTAGACCTATGCACAGCGTTCTTCCCTCACATCCCTAACCAGTTGTTTCCAAGATGGCATAGCAGTCGAACATGTGTTTTGTCTTGTCCCGTCCTTTCCCGTGTAAATATCGTTTTCCTCATTTTTTCCCGGATATATTTCGTATATATTTTTATTTCACTTTCCATCTACAGACTGAATATACTCTCCTTCAACTCGCCTCACCCAATGTGGTACGCATCTGCTATTTTTATACTTTAGAACCGGCACCCCATCAGAAGCTAGCCAGCTAACAAGCTAGTAGTCAGTTAGCCACTGCTAACGGTCTTCACCGTTAACTCGGACACCAGCCAGCCTCAGCTCGGTCAATACCTGCCAGTCTACACAGCGCGATATCAACCCAGAGCATATCGGACTGCTTTTTCTCTACCACATCTCCGGATTCCTACCGCAAGCTCTGAACCTTTACACCGGATCATCGCAGCTAGCTAGCTGCAATCCGAGTGGCTACTCCTGGCTAACGTCTCTGTCCCGAAGCAAGCACCAGTTAGTCTTGAGCTAGCCTCGAGCTAGGCCCATCTCCCGGCCAGCCGAAGAGGTCCACCAGCTAATTATTGGGCTACAATACCTCTTCTGCCAATTGGCCTGGACCTTTTACTGCTGACACGGAGCCCCGCCGATCCATCACGACTGGTCTGCCGACGTAATCGTCCAAGGGGGTTTCAACAGGCTCTTCCAGCTCGCCTAGCGTAGTAGTGACTCCTGAATCGGCTTCCTGACTCACCTATTTCTGCTCATTGGACCCTATGATCACTCGGATACACATGTCTACTGCTGTTTTGGTTAGTGATTTTTGTCTTATTTCACTTATTTCACAGCCCCCAGCCCTGCCCAATATGCCTTAGATAGCCCTTTTGTCACACCCCACACACATGCAGTGACCTCATCTGGCTTAACTGGCGCCTCTAGAGTCAAAACCTCTCTCATCGTCACTCAATGCCTAGGTTTACCTCCACTGTACTCACATCCTAGCATACCCTTGTCTGTACATTTTGCCTTGAATGTATTCTGCCACGCCCAGAAATCTGCTCCTTTTACTCTCTGTTCCAAACGCACTAGACGACCAATTCTTATAGCCTTTAGCCATACCCTTATCCTACTCCTCCTCTGTTCCTCTGGTGATGTAGAGGTTTACCCAGGCCCTGCAGCCCACAGCACCAGTCCCATTCCCCAGGCTCTCTCATTTGTTGACTTCTGTAACCGTAAAAGCCTTGGTTTCATGCATGTTAACATCAGAACCCTCAACCCGAAGTTTGTTTTATTCACTGCTTTAGCACACTCCGCCAACCCTGATGTCCTAGCCATGTCTGAATCCTGGCTTAGGAAGGCCACCAAAAATCTTGAAATTTCCATCCCCAACTACAACATTTTCCAAACAAAATAGAACTGCCATAGGGGGTGGAGTTGCAATCTACTGCAGAGATAGCTGGCATTCTGTCATACTATCCAGGTCTGTGCCCAAACAATTTGAGTTTCTACTTTAAAAAAAAACACCTTTCCAGAAGCAAGTCTCTCACTGTTGTCTCTTGTTATAGACCCCCCTCAGCCCCTAGCTGTGCCCTGGACACCATATGTGAATTGATTGCCCCCCATCTATCTTCAGAGTTTGTACTGTTATGTGACCGAAACTGGGATATGCTTAACACTCCGGCCATCCTACAATCTAAGCTAGAGGCCCTCAATCTCACACAAATTATCAAGGAACCTACCAGGTACAACCCTAAATCCGTAAACATGGGCTTAGATATCATCCTGACCAACTTGCCCTCTAAATACACCTATGTTGTCTCCAACCAGGATCTCAGCGATCACTGCCTCATTGCCTGCGTCCGTAATGAGTCCGCGGTCAAACGACCACCCCTCATCACTGTCAAACGCTCCCAAAAACACTTCAGCGAGCAGGCCTTTCTAATCGACCTGGCCCGGGTATCCTGGAAGGATATTGACCTCATCCCGTCAGTAGAGGATGCCTGGTTGCTCTTTAAAAGTGCTTTCCTCACCATCTTAAATAAGCATGTCCCATTGAATAAAAAAAAACTAAGAACAGATATAGCCCTTGGTTCACTCCAGACCTGACTGCCCTTGACCAGCACAAAAACATCCTGTGGTGTTTTGCATTAGCATTGAATAGCCCCAGCGATATGCAACCTTTATGGGAAGTCAGGAACCAATATACACAGTCAGTTAGGAAAGCTAAGGCTAGCTTTTTCAAACAGAAATTTGCATCATGTAGCACTAATTCCAAGAAGTTTTGGGATACTGTAAAGTCCATGGAGATTAAGAGCACCTCCTCCCAGCTGTCCACTGCATTGAGGCTAGGAAACACTGTCACCACCGATAAATCTACGATAATCGATCATTTCAATTAGCATTTTTCTACGGCTGGCCATGCTTTCCACCTGGATACCCCTACCCCTGCCAACAGCTCTGCACCCCCTGCAGCAACTTGCCCAAGCCCCCCCACTTCTCCTTCACCCAAATCCAGATAGCTGATGATCTGAAAGAGCTGCAAAATCTGGATCCCTACAAATCAGCTGGGCTAGACAATCTGGACCCTCTCTTTCTAAAATGATCTGCCGAAATTGTTGCAACCTCTATTACTAGCCTGTTCAACCTCTCTTTCGTATCGTCTGAGATCCCCAAAGATTGGAAAGCTGCTGCGGTCATCCCCCTCTTCAAAGGGGGAGACACTCTAGACCCAAACTGTTATAGACCTATAGCCAAGTTAACAAACAGATCACCGACCATTTCGAATCCCACCGTACCTTCTCCGCTATGCAATCTGGTTTCCGAGCTGGTCATGGGTGCACATCAGACACGCTCAAGGTCATAAACAATATAACTGCCATCAATAAAAGACGGTACTGTGCAGCCGTCTTCATCGACCTTGCTGATACGTTCCCCAGTTTCTATGTTGTAGTTTGTATTTGAGTGTGTGTGTTTCAGGAGATGGCTTCCTGGAATTTCTCCCCAAGCAGCTGATTGGTCGGCCCCAATTGATGATTGGAGAGCTGACCCCGCCCCCTCGTCAAGATACAGCTGTCTCGAATTACCATTGCCACCTGAAGCTATAAAAGCAAATGTTCTGTTCAGAGAGAGAGAGAGAGAGAGAGAGAGAGAGAGAGAGAGAGAGAGAGAGAGAGAGAGAGAGAGAGAGAGAGAGAGAGAGAGAGAGAGAGAGAGAGAGAGAGAGAGAGAGAGAGAGAGAGAGAGAGAGAGAGAGAGAGAGAGAGAGAGAGAGAGAGAGAGAGAGAGAGAGAGAGAGAGAGAGAGAGAGAGAGAGAGAGAGAGAGAGAGAGAGAGAGAGAGAGAGAGAGAGAGAGAGAGAGAGAGAGAGAGAGAGATCATAGGGGAGAAGGAATGCAGAGAGATTGAATGAATGTTATATAGATCATTGCTGAGAGAGGAGGTTGATGGCTGAGGGGTATAGCATGTTGATTGTAAATATGTACTATATTAGTTGTTGTTGGTAGCAGCTTTGGTATGTTCTGTGTTTGTTGCTTTGTCAGAGCTTCTTTAAATGGCCTGAGTTTTTTCTCAGTTTTGTTGTGAAGTGGATTGTTTAATATTCGGTTTCAATTGTTCCCAGGGGGGAAGGGGAAGGCACCTAGGGAGTGCTTAGGCAAGAGGCCCGCGGGCATACATATACCCGTAGTATATTCACTGTTTAGGCACACTAGATAAGACCTGGGCGGACCACCCCCTGTATTTTGGTTAGCGCATCAGGCGGTGCTAAGTTAGGTAAGTAGTGGGTAGGCAGGTTAGATAGGAGAGGGGGAGCTTTGACATTTACTTTCTTTGCTTTGGTTCCGTCCAGCCCCTTTCCCCCATATTACCGTGTAAGGAATAAAATCCTAGTAAACGGTAAATTCTGCCTTTTTGTCATCCTTTCTCACACTTACAGTCCATACCTCTTTCACTTCACGGGGAGTTGAGTTGTAGCAGGGTGTTGCGTTCCCTCTTCTTAGAGGCGTGCGTAACACTTGCCAAGGCTTTCGACTCTGTCAATCACCACTTTCTTATCGGCAGACTCAATAGCCTTGGTTTCTCAAATGACTGCCTTGCCTGGTTCACCAACTACTTCTCAGATAGTTCAGTGTGTCAAATCGGAGGGCCTCTTGTCCGGACCTCTGGCAGTCTCTATGGGGGTGCCACAGGGTTCAATTCTCGGGCCGACTGTTTTCTCTGTATTTATCAATGATGTCGCTCTTGCTGCTGGTGATTCTCTGATCCACCTCTACACAGACGACACCATTCTGTATGCATCTAACCCTTCTTTGGACACTGTGTTAACAAACCTCCAAACGAGCTTCAATGCCATACAACACTCCTTCCGTGGCCTCCAACTGCTTTTAAATGCTAGTAAAACTAAATGCATGCTCTTAAACCGATTGCTGCCCGCACCCACCCGCCCGACTAGCATCACTACTCTAGAAGGTTCTGACTTAGAATATGTGGACAACTACAAATACCTAGGTGTCTGGTTAGACTGTAAACTCTCCTTCCAGACTACATTAATCATCTCCAATCCAAAATGAAATCTAGAATCGACTTCTTATATTGCAACAAAGCCTCCTTCACTCATGCTGCCAAACATACCCTCGTAGAACTGACTTTGGCGATGTCATTTACAAAATAGCCTCCAACTCTCTACTCAGCAAACTGGATTTAGTCTATCACAGTGCCATCCGTTTTGTCATCAAAGCCCCATATACTACCCACCACACCCAATCACTGAAGCTGCAGACTTATGTCTTCCTCTCTAACTTTAAGCATCAGCTGTCAGGGCAGCTTACTGATCACTGTACCTGTACACAGCCAATCTGTAAATAGCACACCCAACTACCTCATCCCCATATTGTTATTTATCTTCTTGCTCTTTTGCACCCCAGTGTCTCTGCTTTCACATCGTCATCTGCACATCTATCACTCCAGTGTTAATGCTAAATTGTAATTATTTTGCCTCTATGGCCTATTTATTGCCTTACCTCCTTACTCTTCTACATTTGCACACACTGTACATCGATTTTTCTATTGTGTTATTGACTGTACGTTTGTTTGTGTAACTCTGTTGTTTTTGTCGCACTGTTTTGCATTATCTTGGCCAGGTTGCAGTTGCAAATGAGAACTTGTTCTCAACTGGCCTACCTGGTTAAATAAAGGTGAAATAAAAATAACCGTAAGAGGGTATAATGACAAATTGACCTTAGATCAGTGTCTAGAGACAATGTCATCTTCAATCCGCAATCTGTCATCAGTGGCTTCTGAGCTTCTTTATTCTGTTTTGTTTCTAAGTTTCGTTGGTGGCTTAGCTAGCTTACCTCCCGTTGTCTTTGGAATGGCTTTTGGTATTGCCTTTTTTCTCCTGTCCGCTCTGATGTTTCTTTGATGAATGTGTTTGCAAACACCCTACATGTATTGTGCAATACGCACACACATTTTTTATGTGTCGCATCAGTTCTCTCCAGAGTTTTCCTCCACGCTTTTCAAAGTCACGATGAGTCATTCCGAACACGGAACCCCCCTCTCCTCTCCGTCCACGTTCCCCCGTGCAGCCTCCTCATCCCCAGACACAAAGCGCTTCACTTCTTCTCTTTGTTTTATGTCGGTTCATTCTGAATTCCGTGAGCACAGTCCCGACTAGGTTATCTCTCCGACGAAGGCTACCGGGACTGATATGGGCCTCTTTATCCCCGAGGCTCGAAAGCTTGTCTTTGACCAACAGGAGTGTGTGTGATCTGTTTGCAGTTTAAACTGCAATCGAACACAATCCCGATTCCCTGCACTCTCGCCTTCCCTTGGGTTGGGACACATCATCTCATCACCTTTCCCTCAGTTTTTGTGTGTGTGTGTTGAGGTAATAATTTCCCATCTTTGATGTTGGCAGGCTCCCTGGGTGTGCATGCTGCCATGACTTGACAGAATACTGTAATGCTCATAGTACTGTAAGCACTCTGTGTGTCTAGACTATGGGGGACATTTTCCTTTCACAAACACACGCGCTGTGAGCAAACGCACCGTAACATTTTAAATAGACAGGAGATCCGATACTGCAGCTCACCGGGAGCCAGGCAACCGGAAATACACCATTCCTCACCACCTCCACCAAAATCATTGGTCAGACCCTTTGTGGATTTTCCTCACACCCCTACCAACTCAAAGTTGTAACCCTGAACATGTGGAGAACACCACTCAAACCCACAGTTGTGCCAATACTTCCTCCTGGAGATCTACCTCCTGCAGGCTTTTGCACCAACCCTAATCTAGGTCACCTGATTCTACTAATCAGTTGCTCACCGGGACCTTGATGACCGGTATCCAAACCAGTGTGTTACAACAGGATTTAACTAAAATAATGCACCTACATAGCTCTCCAGGGGGAGGGCTTCTTTTGCCAACCCTGTCGTTGAAAAGTTACAAGTCAATCAGAGGCCAATTGGACAGCGCACCCCCCAAGGGCTACAAATAAGTTTATATGTAAATGACTGAACCTCATCCCACCCCAATTTCCCCCAAAATACAATTACAGGCAGATTGTACCATGTACTTGCACTGATCAAGCTAGCTCTCCATTCCACTCTGTTTGGAAGTAACCTTACATGGCTGTAAGGGGAGGCATGACTAGGCCCCAAATGAGCCAGTCTTACCATCTGCTGCTAACGAGCTCTGGGAGTGTTTAGGGGACATTGGGGGGGCACAGGGCTGCATGACTGTAGCAGTGAAGCGTCAAACAGACCAATACCACACGTAATGTATGGCCAGACATAGGGGAGAGATACGCAGAGTGAGATTTGAGATTTAGAGACTGACTGAGCAGTGTTTGTTTGTTTTACGAAACACCAAGAGAACCATGAGCACAGTTTGAGTTAGTAGCGAGACACAGTTTGAGTTTTGTGAGACACAGTTTGAGACTTCAGTCCCCCTGAAAGCCCCCACCCTCCTGCCACGGCTAAAACTGTTCCCTCAGTGCCAGTTTGTTTCCCGAGCGGAAATCAATGGAATCTCATTACGGAAAATTATGAGGAATTGCAGATATTGGATGGATCTCGCCCGCCGCTGCTTCATGCCAGCCGACTGCAGGCGGACACGTCCGCTGCCAGCAGGGGGGGAGGGGTGTTTGGCGGCGGGGAGTGCCAGGCTGCGATTCCTCACTGAGAGATGCGGCTAATTAGCATCAGAGATGGATGGATGGCAGAGAGAACACAAGCAATTACTCTGTTCAAAAAGAGAGGGGCTCAGAATATAATTTTTTTCCTCTCGTACCTCCGTTTTACCATGAAAGCGTTCCTCGTATTTTATGTCAAGACATTCAGGCCCTCGTTTGAGGCTTATTGTACGCACGTGACTATAAATTGCGAGGGGAGTGAAGTGCTCCAGGAAATTCATTTCCTGTATATGCACAGTATTTTTGATGAATGCGACAGCTGGCTTTAACTACTTGATTGGTGTGTTTTTGCAGCACACTTAGTGGCACTCCAGACGCTTAGTTTTCTGGGGAAAACGAGCGAGAAAGGATGATTTTCGAGCTTGAAAATCAACTCGTCCTTTACTCAAAAGCCCGTGTTCTTACTGTGTGGTTCTCCGTTGGCTATGACGTTTGTCTTTTACTGTGAGGGAAAGTAGTCCGGCAGTCTGTAGTCCGGTCAAATTCGAAACGTTCTAATTTCATACGACAAAAGGGTCGTCCATGGTGGGAAGAGTGGGATGCCACATGGCACTCTTAACTTTCTCAGTGCAGGAGGGAAACCCCAGCCTCTCACAATGCCCCATGGGCTGCATGTGGCCTGGCCTCAGCTGCTTAGTGTGTCCAGAGAAAGTCTGGTCCTCTGTAAGCTACCCTGCCTGTAGAACACATTAACACTGCCTCTGCGATCCACAGCAACACACACACACACACACACACACATTTACACGACATCATCAGGCTCATAACCAAAATGTGTGTGAGTTTAATAGGAAACAGAATTTAATATGATCTTCTCTGTTTTGTGTCCAAAAGATTTATACTCTACCCCGTTGCCATGGTGAGCAGTTATGCCCTGGGGTGTATGGGTGGGATGGAGGTTGAGGGGTCAGACTCCAGGAAGTGTTAACCACCACCACCCTAGAGGAGTCGAGGCCTTTCGGCACACACACTTTTCTGTTCACTATTCATGAAGACTGACAGTAACCCGCTCGATAGCTACAACATGAGCAAAATGATAAAGTACATAATTGTATATTATTGTTTGATAGTCCACTAGTAGTCCACTGGCCAATGATCAAATTCACCCATCCAACTATGTTACTAAAATGTTCGGAGTGAAATTCGGCACTCTTTGCTGACATTCTCTCTGTCTTCTCTCGTTGTCTTTCTTTCTCTCCCTCTTTCTTTCTCTCGGTCTGTCGCTCTCTTTGTCTCCCTGTCTCTCCCTTTCCTCTCCCTCCCCTTTCTCTCCCCCACTTTCTCTCCCGCTCTTTTGCTCTTCTTATCTCTTTCTTTGCTTCTCTCTCACCTCCCTCTTCCCCAGAGACACATATGACCAAACTTAACGGCTCTAACCTGAACCCTGGCCCCCGGCTTCCCGCTCTCCCTGTCTTCGTCCCAAATAGCACCTTAATCCCTATAGTGCATTACTTTTGACCTGGGCCCATAGGACCAGCTCATAGGGCACTGTTCAAAAGTAGTGCACGGTGTAAGGAATAGGGTGCCATTTGGAACATGAGACAAATGGCACACAGCGACTACAGCCATTACCCCGCACCTCTTTGCATAATGCCTTTAACCTTCACACAAAGATTGAGCGGCTCAATACTCAATACCCAAATGGCCTACCCCTCAGCATAATGTGGTTTATGCTCATGGTTTATGTCTAGCTCGAGACATGGAGGGTTGGCGACAGGTAGCCTAGTGGTTAGAGCGTCGGGCCAGTAACCGGAAGGTTGCTGGATCGAATCCCCGAGCTGACAAGGTAAAGATCTGTCGTTCTGCCCCTGAGCAAGGCCGTTAACCCTCTGTTCCCGCCACCTCTCTGATTCAGAGGGGTTGGGTTAAATGTGGAAGGCACATTTCAGTTGAATGCATTCAGTTGTACAACTGACTAGGTATCCCCCTTTCCCTTTCTACACTACTTTTCAGAGGAGAGTTGGTATGGTTAGGAAAGCCTCGTTACAACAAGCTAAATACAGCCAAATACAGTATATTGGCACCCTTGCACTTTTGTTAAGTAATTCCCCATTTCTTCTAAAATAAGTTGAAAAAAGGTTTGGTCTCCACACCTTATTGGATTTTCAACAGTGCAGAACCAATTACATTTTAGTTTACGATTAGAATAACAATTATTGGCACCCCAGAGCAACAACCAGAAAAGCATTCAAAGAAAAGAGCACTCTCCCGACAATCAAACATTAGAGGTTCAATAATGTTGTCTCTGGTTCTGGACGCCTTAAACGTGTGCAAGACATCAGGAAATCAGACAGTTATCAAGGCGTTTTGGAGTGCAATGTTCAACCCATTGTCCAAAAACTGTGTGCGCGGACAGCCCTGTGGATAAATTGTAAATATACAGTACCAGTCAAAAGATTGGACACACCTACTCATTCCAGGGTTTTTCTTTATTTTTTACTATTTTCTACATTGCAGAATAATAGTGAAGACATCGAAACGATGAAATAACCAAAAGTGTTCAACAAATCAAAGTATATTTTATATTTGAGATTCTTCAAAGTAGCCACCCTTTGCCTTGATGACAGCTTTGCACACTCTTGAGTAGGTGTGTGCAAACTTTTGACTGGTACTGTATATCAAATTGTATTTTTCATACGCTTCGTAAAGAACAGGTGTAAACTAACAGTGAAATGCTTACTTACGGGTCCTTTTTCAACAATGCCTGCTGGAGGTCATTTTGCAGGGCTCTGGCAGTGCACCTCCTTGCACAAAGGCGGAGGTAGCGGTCCTGCTGCTGGGTTGTTGCCCTCCTACGGCCTCCTCCACGTCTCCTGATGTACTGGCCTGTCTCCTGGTAGCGCCTCCATGCTCTGGACACTACGCTGACAGACACAGCAAACCTTTTTGCCACAGCTCGCATTGATGTGCCATCCTGGATGAACTGCACTACCTGAGCCACTTGTGTGGGTTGTAGACTCCGTCTCATGCTACCACTAGAGTGAAAGCACCGCCAGCATTCAAAAGTGACCAAAACATCAGTCAGGAAGCATAGGAACTGAGAAGTGGTCTGTGGTCACCACCTGCAGAACCATTCCTTTTTTGGGGGTGTCTTACTAATTGCCTATAATTTCCACCTTTTGTCTATTCCATTTGCACAACAGCATGTGAAATGTATTGTCAATCAGTGTTGCTTCCTAAGTGGACAGTTTGATTTCACAGAAGTGTGATTGACTTGGAGTTACATTGTGTTGTTTAAGTGTTCCCTTTATTTTTTTGAGCAGTGTATATATATATATATATATACGTGTATTACCTATATATATATATATGAATAATTATAGTGACACGGGAATAAATACACAGTGAATGTGTTGTGGGATGTGGCGGTAAAAAGTTTTTTTCAGGGGATTGCCTGTGTTTGTCGTTGTCCCCGCCCTCCTCTAACCATTACTACAAACCCTACGCTGACCTTTTTTTACAAGGAGCATGTGTGCACCTAAGTTGAAAAATGTAGTCGCACACAAACAAAACTAGGAGCACAATGGAAAATATTTGAGGTAGTAAAGCTACCTGCCTGCCTGCCTGCCTGCCTGCCTGCCTGCCTGCCTGCCTGCCCGGGCGGGTATCAGGTCCTCTCACGGCCATCTGTGGAGGAGAGGGGCACATAATGGTTAATATTATTGCCTGCCTGCCTGCCTGCCTGCCTGCCTGCCTGCCTGCCTGCCTGCCTGCCTGCCTGCCTGCCTGCCTGCCTGCCTGCCTGCCTGCCTGCCTGCCTGCCTGCCTGCCTGCCTGCCTTTTTTTCTTTCAATTGCTGTACGCTGTGTATTTTTAAGAAATGTTTTATGATGAGTAATTAGGTAATACACGTTGCTCTCTGTAGTTATTCTAGTCGAGTTGTGATGGTGGCTGCAATGGTAAACTATGATTTATACCTGAAATATGCACATTTTTCTAACAAAACATATGCTATACAATAAATATGTTATCAGACTGTCATCTGATGAATTTGTTTCTTGGTTAGTGGCTATTTATATCTTTATTTGGTCGAATTTGTGATAGCTACTGATGGAGTAAAAAACTGGTGGAGTAAAAAAAGGCAGGCAGGCAGGCAGGCAGGCAGGCAGGCAGGCAGGCAGGCAGGCAGGCAGGCAGGCAGGCAGGCAATAATATTAACCATTATGTGCCCCTCTCCTCCACAGATGGCCGTGAGAGGACCTGATACCCGCCCGGGACCCTGCTATGAGGACGGGGAGCGACAGTACGCAGCCCACTCCAGGTAGGCTGTGTGTGCGCGTTAGGTTTGGGCTCAATTCGAATTGTTTGTAGATTCATTTCAGGAAGTACATTTTAATTACAATTCAATAATCGAAAAGAAGGCATTTATTATTTTCAGTGACTTCTCAATAAATTGCTATTTATTTGAAAAGTGTTTTACATTTCTGAATTTTTATTTCAAATCACTTCCTGAATTGACTGCCTTCAATTTGAATGGAGCCCAACCTTGGCGTGTGTGTACATGCATGTGTGTCTGTCTGTCTTCTTATCTGTTTTAGGCCACCATCAATACAATACACACACACACACACACACACCCACACACACACACACACACACGGCATCAGAGAGAATAATCCTCTTTAGAGCTTACAATTAAATCTGGAGTG
Organism: Salvelinus namaycush; assembly: GCF_016432855.1. NCBI lineage: Eukaryota > Metazoa > Chordata > Actinopteri > Salmoniformes > Salmonidae > Salvelinus > Salvelinus namaycush. The sequence continues at coordinate 39,752,552 of NC_052313.1, forward strand.
TTTGCCTTGGGAAAGCCTCCTCATCCCGGGAGTAGCCCTGATCAGCTCCTCGGAGACGAAGAATAGACGGTGGATGGATCCTTTCTCTGCGCCACAGAGGTCCACCTAGATTATGCATGAGCATGATGCGGTTCTGTGCAGCTCAGTTAGCGGAGCACGGCCCAATGCCAAAGTCGCCGGTTCGATTCCGGCTGGGACCACCCATACGGAAATGTATGCATGCTCTACTGTAAGTCGCTTTGAATCAAGGGTCTGCTAAATGAGATACATTAGATTTTATAACACTTACCACGTTTCTCTATCCGTCTGACTCAACATCCTCATGTCAGATGGCACTTACACATGTGCACACATGTAGACTTAGTACCTGCTGTACACATACTCAAACACTCACACTCTTTCCCCTCTACCCCCCCCCCCCCACACACACACACACACTGTGTTAAAGTCCCCCAGCGCTAACCAGGAGAACACACCCCATCGATAGGTGCAGTGTGGTGGGCCTGGGAGACAACCAGAGCACACAGTGGAGTGGTGCAGAGAAAGCAGTCATTTCACGGGTTATTGCTCGGGCTGATATGAGGGGCACCGGGGAGAAGGGAGTGGAGCCACGCTGACTGAGATGCACTAAAACTGAACAGAGCATCCACTGAAAGGAGCAGTGTGACTGACTAAGTCTGGACTGTGATGCTAAAGCCTAAGGCTTTCTGCATGTAGGCCCTTCCCGAGCTAATGCTAAGCTTATGCTAACACATGTCTCAGACTACGTAACTCATGGTTACTCACACTCGACCGGCGTCGAATCGCAGGCGGTTAAATGAACTGTCGAGAGAAATGTCCGAGCTGTCGCTTAGCCCTCTCTTCTGATTTTAGTGAGAGGTGTCAACCCCACAAGCCTTTGTTCAAGTCTCTGTGAGACTATAGTACACAGAGTGACGGAGCATTCAACCGCTGGTGGGGAGCAGCATGTCTTCAGCACCAGAACAAAGAGAGAAGAAAGTGCCGCACGCACTGCCTCCAAATGATTCATTCCAAATCTTATATGTTTGCTCTCTTGTTTTAGATGTTCACTCGAGGATGAAACAAGCCCTGTACCCCAGAAACACGACATCTCCCCGAAGCGTCAATACCAAGACGGGGGACCTAAATTTATTCCAGGAATTTGACAAAACAAAGAGCGAGAGATTGGGAGGGAGGGAGGGATGGGGCTTTATTTCTGGGTTTTGGAGGGGAAATAATACAGAAAGCGGGAGAGCGATATGGAGAGAGAAATAGAGAGGGAAGTGAAATGTGTTTTTCAAACCAAGCTGAACTTTGCGCGAGATCCCCCCCCCCGGGCCCAGCTCATTGAGAGTCATTTCCTCTCAAATGAGTGTGTCTCTGCTGTGCGGCTGTGTTCCATTAGCATACATTTGGCCTGTCTTTTGTGAGGAAGGAGCCGGCACTTGCTGGGGATGCGGCTGGGGCTGCACGTCTGGAAAGTCCAATGCCTTAGGGGGGAATGGTGGTACCCCTCTATTCTCCCCATCTCAACCCCGGCTCCTGTAGTGGGGATCAGCTTTTCCCTAGACTGGGGTATTGGTGCTCGGGGGGAGAGGGAGGGAGGGGTAAAACACACACTCATTCTACCCCATATGGAGTACATTAAGGCCATTACTGTTCTGAAGCACTGGGTGATGGGCTCCACGGCTCAGCCCCAGGTTATCCAGTCTGAACGGCCCATGACCCCATAGGTGATTGGATTAGGCCACTGAGCCGAGGTTGTGTGCGTGAACAGTGGTCGCTGGGCTGATAATTGTGTGATTAATGTGCAGCCGGTGGCCAGTGCTTCAGATGGAGGACTGATATTACCCTCATCAATTGGGGTGTGTGTGTGTGTGTGTGTGTGTGTGTGTGTGTGTGTGTGTGTGTGTGTGTGTGTGTGTGTGTGTGTGTGTGTGTGTGTGTGTGTGTGTGTGTGTGTGTGTGTGTGTGTGTGTGTGTGTGTGTGTGTTGGGTGGTCTGAATGGCACATTTAACTCTAGAGCTGCTGTAGTAATATAAATGTCTTTACAAAGGGCAACCAGAAGGGTTGTCTGTGTGTACTCCTGAACACATGAGGACCAGTCTGACCACACATACACTCTGCCCCTGACTTTAACCTTCCCTGGTTTCAGCTCAGTAGTTTTGTTCCACGGCACCTATCTCCGACCCACTGATCGGTGGTCTCTTCTCTCCTCCTAATGATCCGTGATTGGAGCTGTGTGTGTGTGTGTGTGTGTGTGTGTGGGTGTGGGTGTGGGTGTGGGTGTGTGTGTGTTGGGTGGTCTGAATGGCACATTTAACTCTAGAGCTGCTGTAGTAATATAAATGTCTTTACAAAGGGCAACCAGAAGGGTTGTCTGTGTGTACTCCTGAACACATGAGGACCAGTCTGACCACACATACACTCTGCCCCTGACTTTAACCTTCCCTGGTTTCAGCTCAGTAGTTTTGTTCCACGGCACCTATCTCCGACCCACTGATCGGTGGTCTCTTCTCTCCTCCTAATGATCCGTGATTGGAGCTGTGTGTGTGTGTGTGTGTGTGTGTGTGTGTGTGTGTGTGTGTGTGTGTGTGTGTGTGTGTGTGTGTGTGTGTGTGTGTGTGTGTGTGTGTGTGTGTGTGTGTGTGTGTGTGGGTGTGCGTTTTCTCCCTCGTGAGCATGGCTTCGCTCTCCGACGTCAGCACTGTATGTCGCTTAAACAGGTGCATGCTGGGTAAATGTTTGATCAGCACATGAGCATTGGTCTCTCACTAATCTCATCCCTTACTTTTCGTTTCAATTCAGATCATTTCAATTCATTGACCTTTTTATTGGTATGCTAAGTCATTTTAGGTTTCTCAGACCCCAACGTAGACTTTCCATACCGTCTTCCTCCTTCACGACGCTCCTTGCTGTATGTATCAAGCGTCTCAGAGTAGGAGTGCCTTATGATCACAATGGAAACAATTACATGGACGGGTGAACTGATTCCAGATCAGCACTCCTACTGTGGGAAACTTTGAATACGAGTCCTGGTTTGTTCTTCAAATCTCTGCGGAACCTGTTAAGAAGTGATTTGAATTTTTTTGTTTGGCGTCGCCACTTCATTGCTACCTTTTGTGGCAGTGTGTTGCCGTTTCGGTCCGGAGTAAATGCAGGAAGCGGCACTCTGTCCCCCGCTAACTCTGTTTTCGATGAAACGGGCCCGTAATGACATTTTGTAAATTAAACTGGTTTAGCCGTTAGGCTTTCATAAAGGCATCGCGTCAGTGGGCTCTGGCTGCCGGGAGAGGTCACGCTCTTTCGGTCTCTCCGTCTACGACAGACACCGAGGCAGGCACAAGCATTTTTGGAAAGTGAAATCATGGATTTATAAATAAAACAAAGGATAAACACACACTTTGAGTGAGTGAGTGAGTGAGTGAGTGAGTGAGTGAGTGAGTGAGTGAGTGAGTGAGTGAGTGAGTGAGTGAGTGAGTGAGTGAGTGAGTGAGTGAGTGAGTGAGTGAGTGAGTGAGTGAGTGAGTGAGTGAGTGAGTGAGTGAGTGAGTGAGTGAGTGAGGTCTTTGACCGCTGACCAGTGAAGTCACAAAACAGATGGAAAGATGTCAAGGCTGACAATGTATTTTAGATCTGAACTAGTTGAAATAGCAGTAGTTAAATCTGGAATGTTTATTTTTACTTTACAGATGGCCAATTAGTAATTGGCCACCAGGATATCTGATAGAATTGTTGGTGCTATTCAGTCTCATTTTAGTGTGTGTTACTCCTGTGTAAAGGTCTCAGTGGGATACAGTGCTGCAAAGTGTAATTCATACTGTACTCACTATAGAGTAGACAGAGTGATGGCAAACACAGAGACATTTTGTGTGTGGGTGTGTGCATGCATGTCTGTGTGAAAGCCCTCTCCCCAGTGTTTATCTAGGTTGGTTTGATTAACACAAATAACCTCTCTCCATTGCAGCCTAATGGTTTTCCTTTAAAGGGATACTTTGGGATTTTGACAATGAGGCCCGTTATCTACTTCTCCAGAGTCAGATGAACTCGTGGATACCATTTGTATGTCTCTGTGCCCAGTATGAATGAAGTTAGAGGTAGATTTGCGACTAGCGCAATGAATGGAAATCTATGGGTATCTAGTTCTGGGGAAGTAGATAAAAGACTGCATTGCCAAAATCCTGAAAGTATCCCTTTAATGTGAAACCAGCCTGGTCTGGCCTCTGTCTCTAGCACTCAGCCTGCCGTGTGTGTGTGTATGTCTATCCCTCCGTCTGTCCGTTATTTTGGAAAGTCCATAGCACAAACTGAAACACTCGCACGTATACACACACACACACGTATGCAGATTGTCAGTAAGTGCTATGGACCCTCCAGAGAATGGGTTAGATCCCCTCCAAGCAACCCCTCGGTGGCCTCCATGGCTGCTAGCTACCAGCTGTGTTCCCTCACACCAATGGAGTTTATTGAGGGTCAGGTAAGAACCTCAGGGCCTAATTATCCTTCCGTTTCCTTGGGCAGGTGCAAATAGTCCCCTTCACTCACCAGGGCCAAATTCCTCCTTGTCGTAAGGCGGAAACTATGCCCAAATGTCATTGCGCACACACACACACACAAACACACAGCGCATAGACGCATACACATAACACACACACAACACACCACATAGAGACACGCAGACCACATAAACACACACCACATGCACCATCTCCCCGTTTTCAGGCAACATCTCAAGGGCTGTTTGCATGGTGTACTGTGTGTCCCAAAATGTAAGTAGCACCCTATACCCTACATGGTGCACTACTTTTGACCAGAGCCTTATTGTCCCTGGTCAAAAGTAGTGCGCAATATAGCGAATAGGGTGCTATTTGGGATGCATTCATAGTGTGTGTTGACAGTTGAGAGGTGTGAGTCTGATTCATTACATGACATGTTATTAGTAGCGTTCACTTGGCCCATGTGGATAGGATCACACCTCCCTCTGTCAGGTTGTATTACGACCAAAAGTATGTGGACACCTGCTCATCGAACGTCTCATTCCAAAATCAGAGTTTGTCCGCCCTTTGCTGCTATAACAGCCTCCACTCTTCTGGGAAGGCTTTCCACTAGATGTTGGAACATTGCTGCTTCCATTCAGCCACAAGCGCATTATGTTGGGTGATTAGGCCTGGCTCGCAGTCGGCGTTCCAATTCATCCCAAAGGTGTTTGATGGGGTTGAGGTCAGTGCTCTGTGCAGGCCAGTCAAGTTCTCCCACGCTGATCTCGACAAACCGTTTCTGTATGGACCTCGCTTTGTGCACAGGGGCATTGTCATGCTGAAACAGGAAAGGGCCTTCCCCAAACTGTTGCCACAAAGCACAGAATCGTCTAGAATGTCATTGTGTGCTGTAGCGTTAAGATTTCCCTTCACTGGAATGAAGGGGCCTAGCCCGAACCATGGAAAAACAGCCTCAGACCATTATTCCTCCTCCACCAAACTTTACAGTTGCATTCAGGCAGGTAGTGTTCTCCTGGCATCGGACTGCCAGATGGTGAAGCATGATTCATCTCTCCAGAGAACGCGTTTCTACTGCTCCAGAGTCAAATGGCAGCGTGCTTTACACCAGTCCAGCCGACGTTTGCCGTTGCGCATGGTGATCTTAGGCTTGTGTGTGGCTGCTCGGTCATGGAAACCATGAGCTCTTCAGTAAGGCCATTCTATTGCCAATGTTTGTCTATGGAGATTGCATGGCTGTGTGCTGAATTTTATACACCTGTCAGCTGAAATAGCCAAATTCACTCATTTGAAGTGGTGTCCACATACCTTTGTGTATATAGTGTATATTACACCCCTTACACATACTCGCATACACTCATAGACACAAACATGCACACACACACATACATATACATACCCACATACACACACATCCATTATACTGACATGCATTTAGATACACCCGTACATCCACAATCACCTATACACTCACATGTATGCATGGAGTTTGAAAGCCCTCTTTGCTCCCTCCTCTCTCTCTAGCTCTCCTAGAGTTAGTGAGAGTAGAGCTCTCACTGTCCACTCACAGGCGTGCTCAGTGTGACAGCTCTGCACCTGTTGACTGTGCGTCATAACATGTTGTGTATGTGCTTCCCTTGGGAGATCTCTGTGGTGTGTGGGACAGTGGGCTAGGCATGCCAGACATCAACAGCATGTGGTTTATGTAGACTTGACCACCCAAACACGGACATACAGGTGGTCCCTTATCATTCAGCACCGGGGCCCCTATGATGTCACTAAGGGCCCAGAGAAGCGATAAGGAGGGAGAGAAAGAGAGCGAGAGATGGAGAGTGAGAAAGAAGTGGGGAGAGAAATGAAAGCCAGATGTTTCATCACTAGTGATTAGCAACCGGCCAGCTGGGGTTTTAAGGGAGGGGAGAGCACCTGAGCCTTCACCCCAGCTCAAGGCCTCCAAACAGGCTTTCACCTCCACATCCTTCTCCATCTTCCCACTAGCCTAAACATCTTTCCACCAGCTTACACAGGCCAAATCTGCCCCCGAAATGACCCTTTCACAGCATCACATCTATTAATCTATCCCTTTATCCGTCTCTCCATCCAGAGATGGGGATGGCTGGGTTGATGAATAGATCGACATTTATTGTCCTCAGAGGATGTAGAGCTGGTGGGTGGGATGTGGTTTATGTTTGTGTGTGTGTGTGTGTGTGTGTGTGTGTGTGTGTGTGTGTGTGTGTGTGTGTGTGTGTGTGTGTGTGTGTGTGTGTGTGTGTGTGTGTGTGTGTGTGTGTGTGTGTGTGTGTGTGTGTGTGTGTTGGTATCACAAACGCATGTATGAAAATGGGCAGGGAATTTACCAGTGCAGTTTCCCCTCTATCACCTCTATCTGACCTGGGAGAAGGCCTAGTTTTTGGCTTTGGTCCTGGTTGTTGGCTGTGTGTGTAACTTAGCCCAGGCAGGGCAGAGCGTGAGCAGAGAAAAATGTGAATGTGGCTGTGAAAGGTGATCCATCCTGCCTCTGTGAGTCGCCCTGCGTGTCTCCTTACCCCAGGAGCTTAGCCCCCTAATCACCCCACAGTCACTGGGAGGGAATCAGAGACACCCAGCTGCCTGCAGCCTCCTTACTGCGCTACCCCCCCCCCCCCCCCCCGGGTCACACACACTCAATCAGATATGTGTATTTACACACAAGCTTCTTTTTTTTATATGTTTCTGTCCTCTGTGTGTGTGTCGCAGGAGAGCGGATCCGAATGACTACCCCACCCAGTCTAGGACAGCACCTGGTTACCCTGGCCGAGACAACTACTACCCCCCCCCCCCCCCCCTAAAGAGGCCCAGCCCCACTTCTCCAGCCTGCCCCGGGCCACCTCGCCCCCTGGGCCACCACAGGTGGACCCCAGGTACTACCCATCCTTGCCCCACCGAGCTGACCAGCACCATGTGCCCCCCACACCAGGCACCCGTGTCCCCCGCTACGAGACAGTGGGCAGGGGCGGTTACCGTGACGCCAGCCCCGGCCGATTCGCCAGCCCTGAGCGCTACGGCGGCGGCTACAGGGACAGCAGGCAGCCGGAACCACGCCAGAAGAACAGCATGATCGGAGCGGTGTAGGTGCGATAGCTAGATGGACTCAGACTGGGATTGCAGAATTCTGGTAACTTTCCCCAGATTTTCCGGGAAAGTCCCAGTTGGAAAATTCCCGGGTTTCTGCCTTATTTCTTCTTGATTCCTGGGATCTTCCAACGAGGATTTCTGGAAAACCTTGGAATTTTGGAAAGATTACTGATTACTCCAACCCTAAATCAGACCCACTCATTGCTTCTCTACAGCCCCCTGTCTGAAAACATCCTCGCCCCCCTACCTCGTTTGGTGTCTGCAAATCTGAAGGAATCAGATTGGTGTAAGTAATACGGCTCCAACTAGTCCAATGGGCGTGAGCCATACTGCTAACACCTATCCAGGTCTTTGAGATCTACAAACATCAAAGCAGTAGGAGAAGGGTTGCGTCCCAAATGGCACTTAATTCCCGGTCAAAAGTAGTGCACTATGTAGGGAATAGGGTGCCATTTGGAAAGGGTGGTTTATGGACCAGGCCATCATCGGAACACTGCTCTCAGCTGCTAACATGTTTTAGAAGCAGTAAAGGTCTATATGTGTACAGTATGTATAGAGATGTTTAGAAATGTGTGTTTCTTTATGCATGTGTGGGGATGTAAATAATGTATTTTGATTCACAGGGGTCCAGAATGACTGGAGGTAGACATCATGTACAGATTGGAAAGAGACTTTTAATTGAATACCAGCCAAACTCTTGCAGGGTTGCTGGCTTGCACAAACTTTTTGCACAAGCTCAAAAACAGGCCCCTCCCCTTCTGGAACAACAGTGAGAGGCCAGGGAGGGTGAAGTAAGGGATGGTGAAGTTAGGGTTTCGACTCAAAAGGCACCCTATTCCCGAGATAACGGAAGACAAAAAGACAACTGGACAGGAAGTTGATCCTAAGAAACAAGGTCAGAGGAACAGGACGTAGGGAACAGGAAATGAAGTCCACATCAAAGCATCTTTGCCCGCCTGCCGTGTCCCTTCCATCCGCCTTTTTAGATGTGGGTGTTTTTTGAATGTGTTTTGTTTTGGTTGTGGCCTTTGCTAAAAAACCTTCTATTAACAGTTTTTTGCCTATGACAAATTTCTGATGCCGATAATGTGCTTTTTTAAGTAAAGTATAATGTGTGTGGTGTTTATGATTTAAAACGGCTATGTCAAATTTAGGTTATGTTATCATAAAGACACTGTTGAACAAATTAAAATGTATGCTCTGTGTTGACTAGCTATATTTATTCATCACATGGGCTTGTGTCCCGAATGGCACCCCATTCCCTAAATACTGCACTTTTGAGCAGAACCCTAATGGGCTGTGTCCATAGCCTTTTGAACCCTGGTCAGAATAGGGAATACGGTGCCATTTGGTGCACAGCCACAGTCTCCAGTAATGAAGCCTAAGAGAGACACTTAAACATGTTACTCATATGCACCGGGATTATTATCCTTTCTCGCCATTGATATCATTTCCCTTGTGTGATGGTAAAGAATCACACCGCTGACCATATCATGTCATATTGTACGTTAATGACGATACATTTTAACCTTTGTTTGTAAATGCACGTTTTTATATTATGCTGTGCATGAAATATACATTGTAAATGATCATATACAGTATGCCAAGATGAATTTATTTATTGTTCACCAATTTAGCTGTCTCATTTTACCGGATGATGGAATTGCAAAGTTATGCAAATTGTCCTGATTGTCCTGATTGAGTCACCAATATGATGACTCATCTTGCCCAAATGATTCATTAAGATTTTCAACCCAGTTTAGCTTTCCCATTTGAGATAAATTTGCCCTCTATGATAACAGAGAGGCCCAGGGTGCTTCCCAAATGGCACCCTATTCTCTACATAGTGCCATACATTTGACCAGGGCCCATTGGACCAGCTCATAGGGCTCTAGTCAAAAGTATTGCACTATTTAGGGAATAGGGTGCCATTTGGGACGTAGACCCAGTCTTACTGCTGATAAAGACTGAATCACCCTCAACAATTAAGACTGAGGAGATCTCTGTGCTGAAGTGATTACCTCCCAATTTGCTCCCACGGAAAAGGAAGATCTGGCTGATTGGAATTAGAGGTTGGAATTAGGATAATTAGAATCTGTTGAGAGCTCATTTTATCAGTTAGTGTTTAATTACCGCAGAGGCCAGTCACTGTGTTTCATCCCAAATGGCACCCTATTTCCTACATAGTGCATTGCTTTTGACCAGGGCCAGTAGGGCATATTGGGGCCGATTCTGACCCGAGTTAAGCATGCGTAAATGGAACGTAATTCCCTTTAATGCACTCTCTATGCACATTCTGACCTTGAACTTAAGCATGAGAATAGCATGCTGTTCACACGCGATTCATTTTGGGTGGAGATGTAAGAAAAAAAGGTGTGTTTGAGGTGGGTATTCTGACCTTGACGCACGAGGAAACCATGAATAACATATGTATTGTGGCCCATTTTCCTCAGTGAAGTAGGCTATAAATAGCTATGCAGTTATTCAAAAATGTTATTGTGTGCCCTCATAATTTGCGTGTATGCAATTTGGAATACCAAACTATAGGTTTATGTAGGGCTGAACCTGCCGAGTTGATGTATGCACTTTAAAATGTTTTAATTATATAAGCTTTTCACCGTTTTATTTTACCATTTGTATCATGTTAAATATTAGCCACTATCAGGAGCCGCCGTCAGTAATACCCACAGACATTTATACACTGAATAAAAATATAAACGCAACATGTAAAGTGTTGGTCCAATGTTTTATGAGCTGAAATAAAAGATCCCAGAAATATTCCATTCTCACAAAAAGCTTAATTTGCTCAAATTTTGTGCCCTGTTAGTTAGCAATTGTCCTTTGCCTAAGATAACCCATCCACTTGACAGGGGTGGCATATCAAGAAGCAGATTAAACAACATGATCATTACACATGTGCACCTTGTGTTGGGGACAATAAAAGGCCACTCTAAAATGTGCAGATTTATCACACAACACAAGTCCACAGATGTTTCAAAAGGGCGTGCAATTGGCATGCTGACTGCAGGAATGTCCACCAGAGCTGTTGCCAGATAATTTTATGTTTATTTCTCTACCATAAGCCGCCTCCAACGTCATTTTAGAGAATTTGGAAGTACTTCCAACCAGCCTCACAACTGCAGAACACATGTATAGCGTTGTGTGAGCAAGTGGTTTGCTGATGTCAATGTTGTGAACAGAGTGCCCCATGGTGGAGGTGGGGTTATGGTATGGGCAGGCATAAGCTACGGACAGCGAAAACAATTGCATTTTATTGATGGCAATTTGAATGTACAGAGATACCGTGACGAGATCCTGAGGCCCATTGTCATGCCATTTATCCGCTTCCATCACCTCATGTGATGATAGTGCACGGCCCCATGTCGCAAGGATCTGTACACAATTCCTGGAAGCTGAAAATGTACCAGTTCTTCCATGGCCTGCATACTCACCAGACATGTTACCCATTGAGCATGTTTGGGATACTGTGCATCAACGTGTACGACAGTGTGTTCCAGTTCCCACTAATATCCAGCAACTTACCACAGCCATTGAAGAGGAGTGGAACAACATTCCGTAGGCCACAATCAACAGCCTGATCAACTCTATGCGAAGGCCATGTGTCACGCTGCATGAGGCAAATGGTGTTCACACCAGATACTGACTGGTTTTCTGATCCATGCCCCTACCTTTTTTTTTAAGGTATCTGACCAAAAGATGCATATCTGTATTCCCAGTCATGTGAAATCCATACATTAGGGCCAACTGAATGTATAAAAAAATGTCCTTATATGAACTGTAACTCAGTAAAATCTTTATTTTTGTTCAGTGTAACTCTTACTTTAGTGTTTGTTTTTTTAAATTTGTAGCTTACATTTTGCATCATTCCATTCTGTTTACCTTTCCTCTGTCATTTTGCATCATTCCATTCTGTTTACCTTTCCTCTGTCATGTCTGTGTAGTTGTTCCTGAGGGTCACTATCATTAGTCGGTCTTATTAGGCTAACGTTGTGCAATAATTTGGGACATGTATTCTATTTGAATCATTACAGAACTCAGACCACACGTAGCAGGTTAAAACTGGCGCACGGTTCACTGGACCGTGTTCATACAGTTCTATGATTAAGGTAGATTTATAGGACTATTGTTCAACCCTTATTGTACACTGTTTTTCCACCTTCCTATAACTCATGGATTGAACTTGAATATAACAACTTTCAGAATGAATCAAACCACTGTATTTTTGATTCATCAATATATTTAGTGCGTAAAGGCTCTCCAAACCTTATGATTCATTCATACCTAACCTAAGATGTGCATAAATAAGACAACCACGCCAGCAAAGGCCGTTATGCACCTGCATAAGGTAAGTCTAAATACCAACTACTGAGAAGTGTGTAGGAATCGGGCGCATAGGGAATAGGGTGTCATTTGGGATGCATCCTTAAACTTCCACAGATCACTGTGTACCCAGACTATGGTGAAACACCTTGACACCCTTCACGCCACCTGGGCCTTGTTCATTAGTGCACACCGTATCAAAACATTTTGCAACAGAAAAATAAATGTGCATTTAGTCCAGGTAGTCCCTTCCTGTTTCAATATAATTTCTTCTGTTTGATGCCTAATAAATACAATCCAGACTGGGTTGAAACACCCTGACCCCTTTACCTAACCTGGGTTGTGTTCATTAGTGTTGTGTTCAAAATGTTCTGCAAAGGAAAATGATAATCAGCTTTTCTTATTGGACAAGTCCAGTTAGTCCATTCCTGTTTCCGGCCATTTTTCTGCATTTGTTGCCTAAGGAACACAATTCTGACAAAAAATAGATATTCCAGAGAAGTGACATAGCTGTGTAATGCATGGTATTTATGCATGTCTCTAATCTTTAAGATATACCATATAGGATACAGAGAACCTCAAAGATATTGTGGTAAGCATCATTTTAAGGGAACTCCAAATGAACTTAAATATGGCTGCGAGGCCTCACACTATGCAATACTTTAAATTTGAGTGTCTGTCCCATTGTACTCATTCTACTTCTGAGAGCCAGGACTGTCAGTCTGTGCGAGTGCATCGTCTGTCAGTCTTTCTGTCTGTCTGTCTGACTGTCTGTAAGAGTGTGTGTCTGTCTCTCTCCCACTCAGGCACGGTCACGGACGGACACAAGAAATCCTCTATCACGCCGCATGACAAATCCACTGTCACACCCCATTATATGGAGTCGGCCATGTTCACAGGGTCACGGTCCCTCATTTGGCGCCTCAGCCATCTTATCATGCTTTATGTCGGGTTTGTTTGTAATCTTCATCTCAAGGTCTTATCATTTCCCCACTTTGAGACAGAAGTTGTCTCACTCGAATAAAAGGCCCATCACAGGAAGCCGTATCTGCTGAGTCACATTTCGACTGCGTTTTCTACTTCCTCTGTCAGTTCTGAATACCTGGCCTTTGTATTTTTCATATCCTAGACATTCAGCTAATTTATTTCCTTTTTTCCCACTTCTACTTTCTATTTGTCAGTTCTGAATGTCTGGTCTTTCTTTTTGTTCTCCTCAATTCTACAAATGTATTACCTTTTTATATATTGTTTTACTTGTTTTCTTTTTCAGGGCTAGCTCGAAGGGTTGATGTTAATTAATTTGAAACCTCCTAATTTCACATTCTGTGAATCCCCCAAAAAACACGTAATCCTAAAAAAAACTAGCTCAGGGTGTTCTAGTCGTTTCTCGAATGTATAAAATAGGCAGACGTGGTATTCCCTCACTAACTTTTACAGGTGCACAATTGAGAGCATCGGGCTGTATCCCCCGCCTGGTACGGCAACTGCACCGCCCACAACCGCAGGGCTCTCCAGAGGGTGGTGCGGTCTGCACAATGCCTCGCCGGGGGTAAACTACCTGCCCTCCAGGACACCTACAACACCTGAAGTCACAGTAAGTCAAAAAATATCATCAAAGACAACAACCACCAGAGCCACTAGCTGTTCACCCCACTTCCATCCGGAAGGCGAGGTCAGTACAGATGCATCAAAGCTGAGACAGAGAGATAGAAGCTGTTTTTCAATCTCAAGGCCATCAGGTTGTTAAACAGCCACCACTAGCACAGAGAGGTGGCTGCCTACCTACAGACTTGGAACACTAGTCACTTTAATAATGCCACTTTAACAATGTTTACATATCTTGCATTACTCATCTCATATGTATATACTGTATCCTTTACTATCTATTGCATCTTAGCCGCTCTGTCACTGCTCATCCATATATTTTATACTTATATATTCTCATCCCATTCCTTTACTAGATTGTGTGTATTAGGTTTTGTGGAATTGTTAGATATTACCTGTTAGATACTGCTGCGCTGTCAGATCTAGAAGCATAAGCATTTCGCTACACTCACAATAACATCTGCTAACCGTGTGTATGTGACCAATAACATTTGATTTGATTTGAGCTTCCCTATTCCACCAGCGCCTCCTAGCACACCTTAGCTTGTTAACATGTGTCAATCAAAACCCTACTCTGAAGAGGGTGAAGCGGGAAACAGTTATCACTCCCATGCAGCTCCTAAAACAATTCTAGAGCTGAGCGTTCAGGAGCATGTAGGAGTCCCGTACGCCCTCGCATTGCCCGAAACCGCGACACAGATGAGTTCTCGATCTCTTCATGACCTCACCCTCTTTATAAAACCACATTCCGATGCATTAAGCCCCGTTCCATCGTCCATCACCGCAGTCCCGCATTCATTTCAACCCCTCCTTATCATGACATCATGAGCTCCTGGGTGGATTTCCTAATTTCATTATATACTCCATTATAAAGCCAGAGACTCATGGGCTGGGTCCCAAATGTCACCCTCTACCTATATGGAGCACCAATTTTGACCAGAGCAAAAAAGTTGTGCTCTATGTAGGGAATATGGTGCCATTTGGGATGCACAATGGTCTTGGGGTTACACGGGCCATGGGAATAGGAAAGTGGGTGGGTAACGTGGAGTTAAAATGGGGATGTTTAAGTGGGTGCTTCAATGGAGATGGGAATGACGGGCTGATGAGTTAGTCATTGACTGGACCTTCACCTGTCCTCATACCCATTGGACTAACACAGCCAGCTGCAGAAAGTGCTGTGGCTTTCAGCTGGCTCCAGGGTGAAATTTTCACTAGGTACAGATCTAGGATCAGCTTCCCCTCCCCTAATCTAAACCTTAAAACAGAACGTAACTCAAGAACCAACTTCTCTCGTTGAAAACAGCATATGTGACATCGATAGTAGTCAGAAACATTTATTAATGCCAAAATTGACAAAGTGCAAGTAGGTTAATTTTGGTCATAAAGTCAATATCGTCCAAACCTGAGTTTTGTGAGATTTGTGTACAAGAGTACATCATTACTTACTTGAGGGTTGGGTTTTGATTTCAACAATGTCCACTACCACGGGATAAACAGCTGCGGTGATTGCAGTCTATCCAATCGTACGGCAGAACACACAATGAGACAGACCTGCACAGCGGATCGAACTTGCATTTTTTTACTTAAGAAATACTGCACCAAACACCTTAGCTAGATATAAAATTGCGCCACTGAAATCTCTGCAAAAATGTATATTTATTAGAGATATCTTGAGTTATCTTATATTCATTCTATTTTGAGGAAGTGATACTGGATTTGATCCTATGGTGTCTCAGGGGGACAAACATCAGTAACTGCCACATCGAACCACACCCCCAAAACTGAAATCTTGTTTTTCATAATGAACAATAGAAAAACACATGCGGAATCGGTGCGTTCAGTCGCTCTTTAACCATTAGTGGGGAAAAGCAAAACTGACCCAAGATCAGCGTCTAGGGCAGGGTTGTTCAAATTCAGTTTTTTGTTTCTAACTGGTTGTTAATTGCACTCACCTGGTATCCCAGGTCTGAATCGGTCGTTGATCAGAAGGAGAGGATGGAAAGGAGTGTTTTGGCTCTCCAGGACTGACATTGAACAGCCCTGGTCTAAGGGTAACTTCACCCAACTTCAGACTTATTTTATTTATTCGGCTGACTTATTTGTGAGATTTGTCCCTTGAATCAGACTTTGTACATGGTATACGTGTGCAATAGTGTGCTGTGACTATTCCTTGTTGTATTTTGTGCCACATTTTACCCTAAAAGCACTGGCTGCTTCCCCTACTTTCAGTCAGTCACGCACGAGAACCAACCACCATCTTTTTCAACTGACCGTCGTCACAGCAACGGCTCCTGGCACAGCATCCCTCACTGTGGGGGCAGGGGGCTAATGACATTGCCGTGGCAACACCGAGATGGGTTCGACACGCCACGTTTAGAGAATGAACATGCTAGTCTGTCATTCAATACCTCAGAGCAGAGTTATGAGCTCAGGTGTTAGCATGTGGCTAGCATAACCTATACAAGTTTACACTGCGACTCAGTGATATGACGCTGCAACGGGCAGCTGTTTACTTTGCATCAAACTAATCAAATAGCGTTTGCAGTTTCTGTCTGGTTTGTGGTATTTTACACCGAGTGTCACGACAGATTCACTACATCACATTCAGGACTTTCTTCTTAACAGAGTTAATACTCCATTTAAATACATGGGAACTAAACCATGGGCTGTATCCCAAATGGCACCCTATTCCTTATTTAGTGCACTACTTTTGACCAGGGCCCAAACACATAAACAATGGTGATGTGGCCATGGTGTGTTGAAACTCAACAACTGGATTCCATGGCTTGGGAGCCCATCCATCTGCCATTCAATACCAGGCAGGCTCCAGGTGACACGTTTCCCTTAGGTACAGATCTAGGATCTGCTACCCCTCCCTTAATCCTTACATTAACTATTAGTGGGGGAAATGCTAAACTGCCCCATGATCAACGTCTAGGGGAAACTTCAAAACTAAACTTAACTGCCAGACCCCTGCTCTGAAGGAATGTAAGCATAAAGGAGATGCATGATTAGTGCCTGACCCAATCTCATACATTAGCATTCACACACCCACATGCATGCACATACACTCAGTCTGCATATACACATACACACACACACACACACACACACACACACACACACACACTGACAAATATCCTACCCACATACACTGCACTGCGTTCCATGTGAGTGACCGAGACTCCGCTGACAGCTTGGCACAAGGTGTGAAATTGGCTCCCTTTCCAGAGAAATGCCAGATGTTTTTGTTGGTAGTCACAGGGGTGCCAGGGTCAGAAGTACTATGTTGCCCTGTGATGGTATGTCAAGTATTCCTGTTAGCTTAACACTCAGATTGATGTGCCTGAGGTTGGTCAAGCAGTTAAGGCTGCTGCCCTTGGCACATGCGGCAGCAGGATAGCCTGGAGGTTAGAGTGTTGGGCTAGTAACTGAAAGGTTACTGGTTCCTATCCAGAAGTTGACAAGGTGAAAAAATATGTCGCTGTGCTCTTGAGCAAGGAAGTTAAGCCTCCAAGGGTGCTGGAAAATGGTGACCCTGGTCGTGACCCCACTCTCTGTGGGTGTCTCAGGGGGAGTTGGGATGTGCAAGATACACATTTCCCTTACACACTTGTACAAGTGTGTAACAGGACAAATATAAGCACCCACCAATTTATTATGATAGGTAGACCTCTTCCTGCTTGGGATCGAATCCTGGTCCCACCGCACTTCTACACAGTATGTCCTCTATCGGTCTCCACCCCTTAATTTAATCTTCCTGTCAATAAAACCCCAAAAATGTAACACCACTCCAATTGACTTAGGGTGTGGGGGGATACCATCGCTTTGTTACTGAAAGAAGTTTTGTAGTGATTCCTATGTTGATGTAAATAATATTTGTTGGTCCGTGGTGTGTAATTAGGCGCAAACAGACGTTGCACTTGACACATTTATGAAATTGCTTATCTCAGTTACTATAAAGCATGCACCCATTAAGAAAATGAAGATTAAACTTTATTGTCATTGTACAAGTACAGTACAACGAAATGCAGTTAGCATCTGACCAGAAGTGCAAATAAGATAAACAAAATAAGTAAAACAATTAAGTACAATGTATGTTATTAAGTGGGATGTATAAATGTGCAATGAAGGCAAATTGAAAGTGCAAGGAGGCATGCAACTGAAATGCAGGGATAGCAGCAAAGAGGTTACCAAGGTAGACATGTACAACTGAATAATGTCCTTAATCAGACTTTGCAAGTCCAGTAGTATTGTGAAGAGTGCAAAGAGAGTAATGCAACAAGGTCCCTGAGAGGCAGTACTCAGCGGTGGGCGGGTGGATATGGCTTGTGCTGAGTCGCAGGGTTACAATAGCTGGAAAGAAACTGTTCTTGAGCCTGCTAGTGCGGGAACGTAGAGACCTGTACCGCCGGCCTGATGGTAGGAGGGCAAACAGTTTGTGACATGGATGTGAAGGGTCCATGATGATGACTGGAGGTCTACAATGGCAGGGAGCTGGGCACCAGTGGTGTGCTGGGCCTTCCGGTTGGCCACGGAGCATCCGCCAAACCACACTGTGGCACAGTTGGTCAGAATGCTCTCGGCCGTGCAGCGGTAAAAGTTCACCAGGATCCTGGGAGAGAGGCGGGCCTTCTTCAACCTCCTCAAAAAGTACAGGCGCTGCTGCGCCTTTTTCACCAGGGTTGAGATGTTGAGGGTCCAGGAGATGTCATCGGAGATGTAGACATCCAGGAATTTGAAGCTGGGCACATGCTCCACTTCAGTGTCATCAATGAGAACTGGGGCGTGGCTGCAGCTTTTAGACTTCCTGTAATCGACAATGAGCTCCTTGGTTTTCTTTGCATTGAGGGCCAGGTTGTTGTCAGCGCCCCATGCAGCCAGGTGCTTGACCTCCTCCCTGTAGACTGATTCGTCATTGTCACTGATCAGGCCTACCACTGTGGTGTCGTCTGCGAACTTGACAATAGTGATGTCAACAGACATCACTACAGAGGACGCAACACTACAGAGGACGCCATCAGAATGATATCAACAGACCACCACATTACTACCCTGAGTGAAGTCTGAGTATAGCCCACGCAGATCTTCTCCACCGCACTAGCCCGAGGGGGCGCAAGACCGGACAGGAAGATCACGTCAGTGACTCAACCAACTCAAGTCGAGTTGAAAAAAGCCTTGCACGACGTGACACACCCCTTCTAGGGACGGCATGGAAGAGCTCTAGTAAGCCAGTGACTCCGCCCCCTTAATAGGGTCAGAGGCAGAGGATCCCAGTGGCGAGAGGGGAGCCGGCCAGACAGAGACAGCAAGGGCGGTTCGTCACTCCAGTGCCTTGCCATTCACATTCCCACCTCTGGGCCAGACTACACTCAATCATAGGACCTACTGAAGCAAACACTTAAAGGTTGAGAATGAGTCAACGTCACTCACATGGATAGGCAAACCATTCCATAAAAATGGAGTTCTATAGGAGAAAGCCCAGCCTCCAGCTGTTTGCTTAGAAATTCTAGGTTCAATAAGGAGGCTTGTGTCTTGTAACCATAACCAACGTGTAGGTATGTACAGCAGAACCAAATCGGAGAGATCGGTGGGAGCAAGTCCATGTAATGCTTTGTAGGTTAGCAGTAAAACCTTGAAATCAGCCCTAGCCTTAACAGGAAGCTAGCACTAGAGTAATATGATCAAATGTTTTTGTTCTAGTCAAGATTCTATCAGCTGTATTTAGCACTAACTGAAGTTTTAGTGATTTATCCGTGTATCCGGAGAGTAGAGCATTGCAGTAGTTTAATCTAGAATTGACAAAAGCATGGATTAGAGACCTTTAGAAAGTATGTATAGAATCCTCCGATATGTATTTTACAGTTATACAAAAAACGACTTTAAATCTTATTCATAGCGTTTTGTTGAATAGGAAATACATCACATAAACGTGTTCATATTTTAATTGTAAATTGTCTTTTGACAAAGCACATCTTTTTCAGATCTGATTAGTCAGAAGAAGACCAATCAGTAAAAAATATATCAGAAATGGGCTGCCTGTGTCAACGCAGCCTTTGAGACACAAGAAACTGAAAACGTATCTTTGCAGACGTGTTGAAATATCGGATCTCTATCAGATTTCTTTAGATGGTGAAATTATGCAATTTGTAGAGTAAACATACAAGTGTTTAGTTAAGAGTATCCATTCATACACACACACACACACACACACACACAGATATGAGTGTCTCATTAGTCAAGTTCCTATGTCTACATTGTATTCTTCTATACATTCCCTAGATCTCCCAGACATAACAGTCCACTAACTTCCCTGACCCATCTATCAATGCGCGCACACACACACACCCCCCTTCACATCTCACTACGGCAACCTGTCGTAACCAACTGCTGCTTCTCACTCATCTCCTCCACACAAGTTTCCATACCTCCATCTCCCATCCCCCTCCACCTCCTTCCCTCACTACCTTCTCCAGTTACCTACAGCCGTAGACAACAAGCAAGATTCCCAGAGCTAGCCATGCACACAGAGGATTGCAAACACACACACACACACACACACACACACACACACACACACACACACACACACACACACACACACACACACACACACACACACACACACAGAGTTGATTGCACACATACAGTACACCGATGTTGGGCACAAAATGAGGAGAGAGAGGGCTTACTCCTTCACACGTCTCACACACACCGCAGAGACGCACACACTCTCCCTCACACTCACTCACTGGTTTGACACACAGTTGATAGCACATGTACACAACATCATTAATATCACACACACACAAATATACTAATCTCCTCACACATGGCACACACATACACAAAGGTTTGAACCAATGAACTGAGAATACACAGACAGTTGATAGCACACGTACACAATTATTATTACAAATATTATTGATGGCACACATACACAAATATACTTACCGCCTCACACTTAACACACACACCCACATGCGCACACACACACCTGTCTGTGTATTCCACCCTGTACTTGGTGTGGTTTGGATGCCGGGAGTCCAGAACAGTGATTTATTTGTGTTGCTCCTCTGATTGTCTGAGCTGTGGTGGTTCACTGCCATGGGAGTGCCCTTTGACCTCTATCCCCCATCAGTGCATTCTCACCGGTTGGAGGCGCTTGATGAGGTGAGTCCATCCTAGTTTGGTGCTAATGAGTTCGGTTGAGTCAGAGGCCTCATTATCTGGAAGCAGTAAGGAAACTTGGCAAACAGTGGTTGTGCTTCTGGTTACAGTGAGGCATATGACCTATCGTGACCTAGAATATTCAGTTCTTAGTGTTGGCTCTCTGAGACACACACACATAAACATATTAAGATACTCACACTTTTGCTTTGAGAGATTTATACATTTTCTACCAAACAATCCTTGCTCTCTGAGCCCAGTTTTTTCTTTATTTTATACTTTTAATCTGGATAACAATGATCCCGTAGTCCCCTTTTTGCAATCCAGGATCAGATTCATCTGATCCGATTTTGAGCCAGTTTTTCAGAAAGGATCGAATAGGATCATTCTGATCCAGATGCCTCATTATCAAGATTGCAGAATTGAATAAGGCCTACACCTTGCCATCTACTGGACAGGTTTTGTTACTACTTCTACACTGTCATAGGGAAACGGAGATGAGTAAACTACAGGAATGAAGGTAACTATAAATAAGAAATAGAGACTGCATTTCACTTATAAGTAAGTACATGCATTTATATGACACTCAATATAACGACTGACCACACACCTATACAGCAGTCAATTTAACATAATGAAGCTTTGTTTTTGTTTTTTAAACCTCCTCACCTTAGTTACATTTAAATATCTTGCTTGTTGTGTTTTTCACCTTTCTGAATCCACCTTTCCAGTGGGTTCAAGATTATCTAGATTTTCAGCTCTATCCTAATCACTACCATTGAGTTTAGAAAAACGCAAAATCAACATTTAATCCTGATTACAGGTCAAAATTGGATTATCAAATCCCTATCCGGAGGATCAGAAACAAATTTTTCAGTTTTCAAATACACAATTTTATCCGATTTCTGAAATCTGATAGAAATGGTTTGAGAAACTGGGCCCAGATGACTATCCAGCCGAAGTTTAGAAAATAAACCCACTCGCACCCTCCAATATACACATTCTATAAACGCTTTGGATAACTGACCTGGCCCCTCTGACCACCCTGTGAGTGTGAGTCATTATAGCAAGCCTTATCTCCAACCACACACACCCACACACACCCGTGGGAAGGGGATTGCCCTTCTGCTTTGGTTGAGGCCCAGTCCCAGCACACACAAGGCTTCTTGGAGAGAGACAGACAGTGAGAGAATAATGTTGCCATTGTAGCCCCCCAGTGCGTGTAGCCACCCAGGCCCCATCCTGCGCTGAGACTCCAGCCACACGAAAGCCAGGGGCAGAGACACTGGCCTGATAAATGACTCATGAAAGATTCCTTCTGGACACACACACATACACACACACACACATACACACACACACACACACACACACACACACACACACACACACACACACACACACACACACACACACACACACACACACACACACACACACACACACACACACACAGAGGGCGTCCATGAGGGCTAAGGGATCTCCTCTTGTCCTCTCTCCGAACCCTCTCTATGTCCAGTCAGGAGGCAGGGTGTGAGGCTCCACTCATGGCTATTGAGGATGAGTGAGTCATTGCAAGACAATTTGATACTACTGTGTTACTGTACGCAGTGATCGCTGCTCCTCTTTTCCAAGAATACAGGAGACATGGTACCACACAGCACCTTTCTTGTAGTTTGAATCTGGGATTCAAGCTACAAGAAAGTATTTGCCCCTGACACGTTTTTGGTAAACAGCTGAGAGATGGAGCTGGAGAAATATAACCACTCTCGACTGTATAGACAGAGCTATGGATGCAAGGACTGATCATCCATGAGATGAAAATGATGGGTCCATACTTGCGAGCATTAGAGAAAGTTTCAGTTTAAACCTTTTCTCAGTCTCAAAATGTGCATCAGCCAATTAAAATAGTTGATGTAGTTGCATGTGATAAAATGATATAGATCTTAGCTGTTCCCATTTAGATAGCCTGACACATTTCACCCTATGCTGACCTGTAACAAATGCTGCATCAGCCTATCAAAGATCTTTAGACTTTATATCCACCCACTAATGGAATTTCTTAAAATAGGTCAACTTGGACACCAGTGGGATATTTTAAACCTCCAAAGTGGCATTTTTTTTAACGCAATTAAAAGAAGACAAAATTGATGAAGGATGATGTTTGAGTGCAGGGTTTTTGATTCCTGCAAGATACTGTTCTTAATTATGCTACCTTTTTTTTTGCCAAACTTCTAGTTTACATGGAGAAAAACAAGCGTACACACAAACAAGCATATATTTTGGATTGTGATGGAGTTCTTCAAGAATCAATGGGTATATATAAGTCCACAAATGGATGTATGTTATAGGATTTCTATGAATAATGACTAAATAAAGTATACATTTAATGCAGGATTGTAACAATTAACAGAATTCTACCCTGTCTGATAAATAATGTTTCTGCATAGGCAAAGAGGAAGTGTTAACAGACAAATTGTGACAAACAACTTGTGACCACTGTGGAACTAATAACAGGAAGTAAGTCTCCCCACCCAGGGCGTGGAGAAACCGTTAGGCTTGCAGCAGATGGTGTGACGTGATAGCATAAGATAATCAATATGTATGTGTTGGAATGCAATTTAACAGCAGCTTTGTCCTTGTCAGAGAGGAGGGACAAATTGGACGCTATAACGCTGTGTGTAATATATAAACTAATGTACATGGTATTTTGAGCAAAGCTCTCGAGAATAAACGTCACAGACTATTTTTGACTGGTCTCCGTCTGTTTCACTTCCCCCAGAACCTTACAAGCTCTGGGTGCAGACTGAGTGTTTTAATTGAATTGATTAATGAATACATAGGAATTAAAATTCCTCTAACAATGTACTAATCCGAGATAGCCTCTTTAAAGTGAGCTTCATATTTGCTTCCCTTTGTTGTGTTGAGTTAGAGTTGAACATTCTTTGAGGTATGATCCCAGAATCTTATTTTCAATCTAACGCTGTGAGAAACAGAGGGGTTGGCCCGTTCACATGTCAAATCATTACTTCCATGATGTGTTTGTGTGCCGTTGTTTACAAAGACCTTAGTCTCTGGCCAACACGGATTGTGTGTGTGTGTGTGTGTGTGTGTGTGCAGGCGTGCGTGCGTGCGCCTGTGCATTTGCGTGCGCCTGTGCATGTGCGTGCGTGCGCCTGTGTATATGCATGAGCAAAATAACATTATAAGCATCAGTACACAAGTGAGAGAGTGTAGAAGCAGGATCCCAATCTGATCTAGATAATAAGACACCCTTAAATAGATAATGCTCCTATGGTACAGTCCAATCCCTTCAATCACTAAGGGATAACATATGGAGAAACGCCTACTGGAGTTAGACAGCTGGACAAGAGCCAAAGACTGCAACAGTTTAAAATATCATACCTATTGGATGACTATGGAAACTTTGAGCACGGTAACTGAACCTTGCAAGTGGTCATCAGAGTGGTGTAGGATTGACACAACTAGCAGTCTTATTCTGGGATCTGTGGGGGGGGGGGGGGGGGCAGAAAGGATATTGAGAGGAGAGAGACTTGTCTACATTGATATCATCATTGCATTCCACGAGAGCGAGGTAAATAGAGAAGGAAAGAGAATCAGAGTGAGATAGGAGGAAAATAGAGGGTAAGAAGGAAAGAAAGAGTGAGGGATAGAGAGAGAGAGAGAGGTCATTGAACTAGGTCAATCAAATGTATTTATAAAGCCCTTTTTACATCAACCGATGTCACAAAGTTCTGTACGGAAATCCAGCCTAAAACCCCAAACAGCAAGCAATGCAGATGTAAAAGCATTGTGGCTCGGAAAAACTCCCTAGAAAGGCCGGAACCTAGGAAGAAACCTAGAGAGGAACCAGGTTCTGAGGGGTGGCCAGTCCTCTTCTGGCTAGGCCGGGTGGAGATTACAACAGTACATGGCCAAGCTGTTCAAACGTTCCTATATAACCAGCAAGCTCAAATAATAATAAACACAGTGGTTGTAGAGGGTGCAACAGGTCAGCACCTCAGCAGTAAATGTCAGTTGGCTTTTCATAGTCAATCATTCAGAGTTAGAGACAGCAGGTGCGGTAGAGAGAGAGTCGAAAACAGCGGGTCCGGGACAAAGTAGCACGTCCGGTGAACAGGTCAGGGTTCCATAGCCGCAGGCAGAACAGTTGAAACTGGAGCAGCAGCACGACCAGGTGGACTATGGACAGCAAGGATTCATCAGGCCAGTAGTCCTGAGGCATGGTCCTAGGGCTCAGGTCCTCTGAGAGAAGAGAGACAGAGAGAGAATTAGAGGGAGCATACTTAAATTCACACAGGACACTGGATAAGACAGGAGAAATACTCCAGATATAACAAACTGACCCTAGCCCCCCGACACACAAACTATTGCAGCATAAATACTGGAGGCTGAGACAGGAGGGGTCAGGAGACACTATGGCCCTGTCCAACGATACCCCCGGATAGGGCCAACCAGGTGGGATATAACCCCACCCACTTTTCCAAAGCACAGCCCCCACACCACTAGAGGGATATCTTCAAACCATCAACTTACTACCCTGAGACAAGGCCAATTAGAAATGAATAGCTAGGGCATTAGGGTACAGCTTGTCAATCATTGGTTCTGGACGTGAGCTGCACAGGTGAGCTCGCCCCTGACTGACAGAGTCTAATGAGTCAATTAGAGAGCAGCATGTTAGAATGTCACGCCGTCGTGGACTCTAAACCTGGGCTTAGTGTCCAAACAGCATCACTGGGCACTGGGGAAATCCACCAGAGTGCCTCATCTCCAGAGGGTAGGAGTGTGTGCAACATGCATGCGCGCACACACACACGCACGCACTCACACACCACACACCACACACTATCTCTCTCTCTCTTTCTCTCTCTCTCTCTCTCTCTCTCTCTCTCTCTCTCTCTCTCTCTCTCATTCTCTCTCTCTCTCTCTCTCTCTCTCCCTGCTTTCTCTCTCTCTCTCTCTCTCTCTCCCTGCTCTCTCTCTCTCTCTCTCTCTCTCTCTCTCAGAATGATGAAGTGGCTCCATTTGCTATTCTGGGTGCTTCTCGTTGTATTTGTTTATTCCAAGGAGGCTGTACAGCGCTGTACTTAGTTACAGCTGGGAATGGCAGGATAATGAGCTAGGCTCCTAAATAATGAAAGAATGGATGCCGTGCATCAATTAAGAGCCATTTACTGCATCTGAAATGTGTGTGTGGGGGGGGGGGGGGCTGCATGCTAGAGCGTGTGTGCTAAATATCTTTTTCTAAAACAGATGAATCAATATGGAAGACAACTCATGCTTGTTTGATAATGAAATGAGCTGTCCGCGACCACATTAAATTCACTGTCAGCCTAATTGCTCATTGATGTCCAGCCTCTCTCGCCGCACACAAATATTGAATTGCCTCCAAATGTTAATGTTAAACGTGCAGCAAATGTCATTAGATAACAACAGTGAACCGATAAGTGGGAGAACATCACTGCGCTAACAATTATGACTCTGAGGCTATCCTAATATGGACACTGTAATACCAACTGTTCCTTATCCAGAGGTGTGCTGGTAGATCAGGGTCGCATTCAAACCGTAGCAAACTATTTTTGCAACGTAAACAGATGACTCTCTTTACTCACAGTAAGAATTTTACAACATAACTAAAACAGTTTCCGTTGCTAAATGTTTCGTTACGGTTTGCTATGGTGGTCCAATAATGAACACACCCATATGTAGTATGTTTGAGGTGGGGTTTAGATCTTGTTGGGTCAACTCCTATCTCCTACAAATATGGAAAAAGGTTTGTGCATGGGCAATTTTTCTAGGATTGAAGTAGTAAGGACAACATGTTTTTTTTCTCTCTACCTTGCTATGGAACGGAGCCTACAATCATTTATTGCGACTAGTGGTATTAATGACTATGGCATAATGGTGCTGTTGGTTTAACCTTTTAGCATTGGCAACAAATGACTAGCTGACCTCAGAGCGGCCATTAAGAAATAACCTTTCATATGAACCGGCTGACGCCAGAACAGTGTTTTGGAAAATAATGAGCAACGAAACACTCGTTCACGTGTGTGAGCGAGTGTGCATGTCTGGGCATGTATTTGATCAACAAAGTCATCATGCCACATTTTTGTGTCATTTTGGTGGGGTGGGTGGCAGCTCATGGGTAGAAGATTGCATTTGCATAGAACTGAATGTGGGTTTGATGGCTTGTGTTCAGTCCGGAGATTAAGATATTATTTCAAGCACCTCCAGTTGTCACACCACCGCGGCGTCGCCAGTTCTTAGCATTTGATAATTCGCGTGCATAAAAAAATTAAAAACTGTCCCCTGCTCAGTTTTTATTGACAACATTGCTAATACCCAAATATGAAAGATTCATAAAAAAACATAAACACAACACCCCCCCACACACACACACGCTTATTGCCATCGCCATGGCAACTCCAATCAGGGAAGCACCCCTTCCCAATCACCACTGTGCCATGACAGCTTCCATTGAGTCCCCCGCTCCCTCCCTCCCCTCGCTGGTGTACTCATCTGAATAATTGTTCAGAAGGCCATTCAAAGCGGTTTAGTCTCACCCAAGCCAACATCAAAGGGCTCTCACCTAGTTAACGTTGGTGTATGTGTGAGATTGAGAGTGAAAGAGAGAATGTTGTCCAATATTGTTTTTACCAATTGTCCTTTAGCGTTGACAATGATGTTAACATTGTTCATGACAATCATTCCATTTCCAATGTACGCTTTGGCAATATGCACATTATGTCACGCCAATAAAGCAATTTTAAAATAGAAAAATGTCAAACGTAATGACAGAGAGAGTGAGTAGAGAGAGAGGGAGAGTAAACGAGATCAGCTTGCCTGTATACACTGCTTTTATGGCGTTCCTGTAATCAATGTGTTCGTGAGGTGATTGACCAACTTTTTTTTAATTTTTATGGTATATCCCTCTTTCTGTATCTGTGTGTTCATAAACCAACTTAATCACCCAATCTGTTTTACTTGGTCGAGCCCGGGTTCACAAGTAGCAGGGGGTGACTGCTATCTCTTTACTATCTCTGTTATCTTGGTCACTAACCACCTCAGGGAGTGATGGCACATACCACTGTCAACTCGTTCCCTCTGTTCCCTCCAGTGTGTGTGTGTGTTTGTGTGTGTGTCTGTGTGTGTGGGTCTGTGTGTGTATATGTGTCTATGTGATGTGGGGGTTAGGCCTACGAAAGCTGTGGTACTCGTTCCTCAATGAACTTGTTTGTTTTGTTTACAAGCCAACGTAAATCCCCCAATCTGTTTTATTTGGTCAAGCTCGGGTTCACAAGTAGCAGGGGGTGACTGCTATCTCTTTACTATCTGTGTAATCTTGGTCACTAGCCACCTCAGGGAGTGATGGCACATACCACTGTCAACTCGTTCCCTCCAATTTACACATTTCCTGAAACTGGAGACATAGGAATCGTCTCAAATTGCGCACTTTTCCCCATGTAGTGCACTTCTTTCGATCAGGGCCCATTGAGCTCTGGTCATAAGTAGTGCACCACTGTAAATGGGGAATAGGGTGCCATTTGTGAAATGGACATTGAGCTTTGAATAACACTGTCAGTTGAGCTGAAATATTTTTATGACTGACGGTTATTGGAGTGGCAATGCTTATTTGTTTTTGCACCGAGTGCAATTGATTGGCTACAGGGAAAACCAGGAAGGTCTTATTGAATTACCACTCAGATAGATTGAGTGGTGGTCTGATAGGAGCATATCTCTGTCGTCTCTCGTCTCGCCCTTAGTAATAGAATAATGATAGGAGTCTTGTATCCTATTGTTGATATTCTATATCCTCAACTAATAATGATTCATCCCTGCCTTGTCAATTTAACCTTCGCTCTCTCTCTCTCGCTCTCTCGCTCTCTCTCTCTCTCTCTCTCTCTCTCTCTCTCTCTTTTATCTCTCTTTTTATCTCTCTTTTGGCACATTTCCATACATGATTTACCCCATTGTTTTACCAAAACCGCTTAGACTTCCCACTGGACACAGACCCAATTCAGCATCTATTCCACGTTGGTTCAACTAAATTTAATTGAAATGACGTGTAAACGACGTTGATTCAACCAGTGTGTGCCCAGTGGGTTTTCTGTTTTGATCTACGCGGGCCGGAAACTGTGTCTCACTGGGCCATGGCTCCAGCGGACCTGCTATCACTTGGGGCCAAAGCCAGGCCACTGGTACTTTTCAGCTGGCATTTACATAACAATCTCCAACTGTGAACTTAAGCATCTTCTCACAAAGTAACTGTCTTGATGACGCAGAGGTTGTTGATTCTGTTCTCCCGAAGTTCTTAGTGTCACACTCCTAATGGAAATACAATTACACTAGAGCCAACATTAACATAAATCTCTGGCGATACACTGGTGTGGGGGTAAGTCTCCATTGAAATAAGGCATTTATCTCTCTCTCCCTCCCTCCCTCCATCTCTATCTTTCTCTCTTTCCCTCCCTCTCACTCACTCTCTCTCATTCTCCCTCTTTCTCTCTGGCTCTCGGTGTAGATGTGATGTGACTGGTGGTGACAGACAGATATTGAGACACCACATTGGTTGTCAGAAGTGGGATCCAGTATTTGCCTCCCAGCAGACAGTCTGTATGTATTGATGTACAGTATGTGTTATGAACTCATTTATTTGACACATACAATGCACAACAATTGAAATCTCAAACAATACTGTGGTTTAACAGTGCTGGATTTAGATAGATCGCTACTTTACACCCTTTGTGTGTGTGTGTGTGTGTGTGTGCGTCTGTCTGTACCTGTGTGTGTGTGTGATTGGAAAGGGGGTACATGTGTGACACACGTTACCTTGATGCTCAGACAGAGGCTGTAAGTCGATTAGGTTTGTCTGCATGGGGACGGGCAGATAGCCGTCTCCACACCATGCCATTAACACTAAATCAAATCTGAAATGCCCTCTCTTCATTTCCCATAGCCATCTCCTGTTTCCTTGTCGGCCTCGACACACACACTCTCACATAAACACACACACATACAAACCATGGCCTCGTAGCACCATAGACACATTATTTCCGTTTTCACGAGATTGCTATGATAATGTGGATGTTAATGGACTAGACTGGTTAAGCCAGTCCTGTTAGAAACAGAAAGGTATTGGTATTACCCTACAGCCCTTAAATTCAACACTGGACCTTGAAGCTAGTTCCACTCTTTTTTTCCATTATTCCCCTCTAATCAGGGATTGGTTTAGAATTGGGACACCAGGTGGGTGCAATTCATTATCAGGTAGAACAGAAAAGCAGCAGACTCTGTAGGGTAATAGTTGAACACCCCTGCCCACAGTATCCTCAACTGACAATGCCAGAGCAATATATGTCAAAGCCCCCAGTCTCACATGGCAGGTGGGTGAGAGAGGCAAGTGTAGAGATCGCCTGACAGGAGTTTATCACAGACATACAACATACTCATAAATACTATGGCGTTCCCATAGCCTCCATTAAACTAAACTGTAAACGCAGTGGAATTTCACAATAAATCACCTTTTACAGAGGAAGAAGCAAGAAGGAGGATCCTTTACTCATTTCCTGTCAAAACAGAACACTTCACTGACTTCTCGCTCTCTCTCGCTTTCTCTCTGTGTGTGTGTGTGTGTGTGTGTGTGTGTGTGTGCGTGCGTGTCTTCCTTGACCTTACGATCTCCCTATCCTTTCTCTCTTTCATACACACACACACACACACACACACACACACACACACACACACACACACACACACACACACACACACACACACACACACACACACACACACACACACACACACACACACACACACACACACACAGGATGTGGTGGGGCAATTCCAGCCTCCTCACAGTGAAACAATAGGACTTGGTGATTCACCCACTTGAATGGGCTGGGGATCATTAACATCCACTTGTAGCCTCCACTGTTATCTTCTCCCAGTTTGTCGAGGGCTGCTCCCGTGATCTAATCCCCACAGAGCAAACAAGGTGTGGGAGAGTCTGGAGAGACTAACTGGAAGCTGCAGACTGGCTTCCTAGATGTAGAGCTAATGTAATCTCCATTCTAAGGTGATTGCGGAGCAAGGTGGTATAACACCAATGTAACACACAAGAAAACATATGACAACTCCCACAAACGAACATATGAACACACATAGGCATAAGACAAAAAGAGCTTGAAAAAGTCAATGGTCTCTCCTTCCCTATTTTTCTCTCTCTTTCACTCAGTCTTGCTATCTATAGCCAATTTAATTAAGGCCTCTAAATTTGATGATCAACTTCTAAATGTTGAAAATTATACAACGGGTGGGTCTAATCCTGAATGCTGATTGGTTAAAAGTGCCTTCCAGCCAGTGTCCCCAAGTTACCACCTGCTAAATCTATGATGTTAAAATGTCTATTTACTCTGTTCCATCTGACTGCGCAATCAATCTGACTCATCAGCCCAGCCAGGCACTTTATAAACTTGATCTCCACTATAAAAAGCATCTAGACATTATCTCACATTTCTTTTAGACTAACATTTAGTTTTCAACAGCAGATATTTGTATAAACCTTGCTGTCTCTCTGACATTTGCAACGTTGTTTCAATATTCAAGTTCGATCTCCAGCTGTCCCATAGTAATGAACATGTCGGGAGTCGGGACGAGACAGACAGACAGCGTTTCTCAGCCAGTCGAAATCATAAATCAGCTGGCATTATTTTTATGAATATGTTCAAAGAAACGTCAATTGAAAAAAGTTTCAACGAAACCAAGGGCACCTAGTTTGTAGTTTTCCAGCTTTAGTTTGAAGTGATTGTGTTAGCTGTGTTGTTGGCTATCTCCTCTGAACAACAGTGTCCTGACGAGTGAGCACATTTTCTATGCCAGGTGAAATCACACCTCATTAGCTCACTGTTATGGATGTATCCAAATAAATGTCACTAGAAAACAACTTTAACAAATGCAAAGGCTGAACTTTTTGACGTGACTGTAAATTAGCCGGTGTTGTCTAGCTAGCAAGCAAGGGATAAGAACGTTGCCAGCCAGTATGGCAATGGAACATTTAGAACGAATGATACAGAACAAAAAGACTGAATGACTGGGTCGCGTCTATGGCAACCGAAACGACAGAACGAACGACCAGCCAGCTTGGTAGCAACCCTAAATTTGTGTCGGGACTATATCTTGTGGAAGGATGAAATAGTATGAATAAATTCCTAAAAATAATGAAAATATGTAAATCAGTATTTGAATATGTTGGTAACCCATTGTACAAAAATTATAATCCCCTCGAAGCTGGTGTTTGGAGGATATATGGGCACGGTTTGCACGGCCTAACAACACCCGTGCCAATATATCCTCCAAACACCAGCTTCGAGGGGATTATCACTTAACAAATATTGATCGATAAAAACATGTCAGATACATGCACATTCCACAGAGCCTTTTTCTGTATTGGGGAAATTTGTAGAGGAAAGGGTGAAGTTGCCCCTAGACGCTGATATTGGGTCAGTTTAGTATTTCCTCCACTAATGTTTAAGGTTAGGATTGTGGAAGGGGAAACTGATCCTAGATCTGTACCTAGGGGAAGCTTCACTAGAGCTTCTGAAAATTGACTCCTGTTAAACATAAATAAAGCCCCATCTCTTCCTCTGCTCTTGATGTGCCAGGATATAGCGTTCATTTACAGTAAATAAGACCAAGGAGCTACGTATTTGAGGTGGCTATCTTGTAATTAAGGAAATAGGATAATAACAACAGCAACGGTGGAAATCTGACAAGGAATGCCGAGAGAAGTCTTTACGGTCTCCTAAATTCTTAGATGGTCTAGAGGTGTGTAGAGGATTTTTATCTCACTTGTTCATGTTTGGGTGCTTCTATGAACTGTTTCTTGGAACACTCCAAAAAATAGCCTGCCCCCATATGGCCCAAACATGCACTGCACCACAAATAGTCACAGCCAAGTGAGTGGATGAACTGTAACAATTTCTTATATTGTTATCATGTTTTGGTTTGTTTTGGTTCAATGGATATCTGCAAAACAAGTCAACCACTGTGGGGCTGGCTGGTTATTTCAGCACGAAGACTTTAGTAGGATTGCGAGGTATTGAATCATTTCTGTCTAACCTATAGATGTCACACTGGATTTCTAGCTTCAGTGAAGGAGGTATTTTCCATGCCGAGGAGAGAACACAGGGAGGAGGGTCATTATTATTATTTTTTGACTCCAGTCCAGATGTGCACATATCTTACAGTAGAGACAGTCGCCAGGCAGATTAGTGGATAGTGTATGTGTATAATTATTACCCTGGGTTGGGCAGGCCTATGCAGTGGGTAGGCTGGAATTCGGTGGTGAAGAGAAGCCATTTTGGACAGTAAACAGGCGGGTGCTCCAGGGCGTGGTCTATTCTCATGGTCCTTGAGAAGAGAAGGGAAGAACTTACGCATCAGACATCAGCATGTGTTGGATTGGAAATGACTTTGTCAAAAAAGCAGTGCGCTGTGTGGACAAATAAAGAGGGTATTGGCGTTCCCTTTGGATGCAGATAGTGTTCCCACATGTTGCTATATTTTAAGAAATATAATGATATATTTCTGTTACGATTTGTAAAAAAAATAACTCAATAAAGAAACATTCTAAATAAAGAAGAAAGGGAGTAGGAGTATTTTACACCGGTGAGGCTATGCAATGGAATGTGTGGTCTGTGAGTATGGAGAGCAGGTTCAGATAGTAAACCATTGCATGTGGTGTGATTGATTTACAATGAATAACAAAACCTCCCTCTGTTTTGCTCACACTGCCTAACCTTGCCTAACCCAGGACTTTGGGTCAAATTAAGTCCAGCCCGGCCTTATCTTCTGCTCTGAGGTAGATTAGAAGGCATCTGTTGTTCTTTCAGAGGAGAGAGATAGCTGATAACAATGCTCACTCAACCTCCATTGACCAAACTATTTCAAAGGGTGTTTGATAAGATGACTGATGAGTCCCTAACATGAGAGAGAGAGGCGCTTCCCTTGTTTTGGGGGGAAGGAGTGGTGGAGGACGGAGTAGTGGGTGAATGAGTGGAGAGGTGTGGAGGTGGGGTGACAGTCAGGACGTCACGTAGGTCAGGTGACACCTCAAGGCTGTGAGCGGCGCAGGTATTGACCTCGCCTAGGCTGAGGGTCCTGGTGGACTGTTCGCTTCCTCTCTTCCTCTCTCTCTCTCTCAGGGCAGGGGGCTGTTGAGTGAGGAAGGCCTGATGCCTCGGCAGCACAGACGCTTTCTGTTTCATAGAGACATGGGGCGCCTACACACACATATGCACACACACACACACACACACAACTGGACACAAAAACAACACAAATGCACATGCGCTAGTTGTAGTGTACATATACGCTCTAGGTATTTTACATTTTTTTATATAGATATTTTTAGGGTGTAAGTAATTGTTAACACACACACTCAAAACCACATGTGGTACATACAGTATAAACATGTATGCGAACATGCTCACACACACACAGAATGCATCATCCGTAGGGGACCATAAAACATACAGACACTGACAAATAACTGCAGGATTCTGCGACATCAGCCAAAAGGGCTGGCAGCCTGTGTGTGGCGACGTCCAAGATCTGAAATTAGCCAATCACAAGTGACAAGGAACCTCTGAGGCTATAGGTAGAGTCCCGATTGATTGACAGGGTGTTAGAAATCTGTGAAATGACTGGGTGCTTGAGGGCCAACTTAGATTGACAGCGGACAGAGGCTACAGACATGCCATGACACACACACCACACATGACCTGCACCAAGGGCATTGTGGTCAAACATTCAACTAATGTTTAAATAATGTCCTACATGACTTCTACACTGCACTCCCATTGAGTCTTAATGGACTCGCTAACTGATTAACCCCCTTGAGTCGATTGATGCACCGATGCGTACATAACAAAAAAATACCTATCAAAATCAGTCAGTTTAAAAAATCTATCCACCTCATCCGCCAGTGTCACACTTCCGCATCTGTGTTGAAAGGTAGCAGAGCTAGAGCAGTGTTTGTCAGACCATGAGACATCCCGAAAATCGGTCTTCTCACAAAAAACGTCTGTAGCTTCCGAACGGTTTGACTCTCACAAACAGGATGGTGTCGCGGGACTTGTCTGAAGGTAACTGGTACTGGTTTAAAAATCAAATGGAAGTATGAAGATAGTTTTGCGCCTACCCAAAAAAAGGGGTTAAATATGTGTAAAATATATATATATAAATAAATAAAAATGTTTAAATGTCCCTCCTCGTCCCTCGTCGATGTATAAAAATCAAGAAATATGACATTTACATTTTAGAATAAGGCTGTAATGTAACAAGATGTGTAAAAAGTCATGGGGTCTGCACTGTGTATCTATACAGTGCCAGTCAAAAGTTTGGACACACCTACTCATTCCAAGGTTTTTCTTTATTTTTACAATTTTCTACATTGTAGAATAATAGTGAAAACAACAAACCTATAAAATAACACATATGGAATTATGTCGTAACCAAAAAAGTGTTAAACAAATCAAAATATATTTAATTTAATGAGTAGGTGTGTCCAAACTTTGGACAGGTACTGTATACAGTTGAAGTCGGAAGTTTACATCCACTTAGGTTGGAGTCATTAAAACTTGTTATTCAAGCACTCTACAAATTTCTTGTTAACAAACTATAGTTTTGGCAAGTCGGTTAGGACATCTACTTTGTGCATGACACAAGTAATTTTTCCAACAATTGTTATCATACAGATTATTTCACTTATAATTCACTATATCATAATTCCAGTGGGTCAGAAGTTAACATACATTAAGTTGACTGTGCCTGTAAACAGCTTGGAAAATTCCAGAAAATTATGTCATGGCTTTATAAGCTTCTTATAGGCTAATTGACATCATTTGAGTCAATTGGAGGTGTACCTGTGGATGTATTTCAAGGCCTACCTTCAAACTCAGTGCCTCTGCTTGACATCATGGGAAAATTAAAAGAAATCAGCCAAGACCTCAGAAAAAGAATTGTAGACCTCCACAAGTCTGGTTCATCCTTGGAAGCAATTTCCAAATGCCTGAAGGTACCACGTTCATCTGTACAAACAATAGTACGCAAGTATAAACACCATGGGACCATGCAGCCGTCATACAGCTCAGGAAGGAGACGCGTTCTGTCTCCTAGAGATGAACGTACTTTGGTGCGAAAAGTGCAAATCAATCCCAGAACAACCGCAAAGGACCTTGTGAAGATGCTGGAGGAAACAGGTACAAAAATATCTATATCCACACTAAAATGAATCCTATATCTACATAAGCAACATCTCAAGACATCCGTCAGGAAGTTAAAGCTTGGTCGCAAATGGGTCTTCCAAATGAACAGTGACCCCAAGCATACTTCCAAAGTTGTGGCAAAATGGCCTAAGGACAACAACATCAAGGTATTGAAGTGGCCATCACAAAGCCCTGACCTCAATCCTATAGAAAATTTGTGGGCATAACTGAAAACTAGGATTACATGTCAGGAATGGTGAAAAACTGAGTTTAAGTGTATTAAGTGTAAACTTCCGATTTCAACTGTATATATATTTATAATTCCTGAGTCTTTTTATATCTCCTAGATTTAGGACAGACACTTCAAAACCTTGTTTCTGATTATTCTGCCATTCATTAATGTGTTGTTCAATACGTTTCTGTTGGCTTCAGAGTAAAGGCCAAAATCTACTAAATCGACAGGGATGGTCGCCTCGCTTCGCGTTCTTAGGAAACTATGCAGTATTTTTTTTTTTTTTACGTGTTATTTCTTACATTGGTACCCCAGGTAATCTTAGGTTTCATTACATACAGTCGGGAGGAACTACTGAATATAAGAGCAACGTCAACTCACCATCATTACGACCAGGAATATGACTCTCCCGAAGTGGATCCTGTGTTTTGCCTTCCACCCAGTACAGTGGATCGGATCCCAGCCGGCGACCCTAAACAACGACGCCGTAAAAGGGGCAAACGAAGCGGTCTTCTGGTCAGGCTCCGGAGACGGGCACATCGCGCTCCACTCCCTAGCATACTACTCGCCAATGTCCAGTCTCTTAACAGCAAGGTTGATGAAATCCGAGCAAGGGTAGCATTCCAGAGAGACATCAGAGACTGTAACGTTCTTTGCTTCACGGAAACATGGCTCACTTGTAAGACGCTAACTGAGTCGGTGCAGCCAGATGGTTTCTTCACGCATCGTGCCGACAGAAACAAGCATCTTTCTGGTAAGAAGAGGGGCGGGGGGGTATGCCTTATGATTAACGAGACGTGGTGTGATCATAACAACATATAGGAACTTGTCACGTTCCTGACCTGTTTTCTGTTAGTTTTGTATGTGTTAGTTGGTCAGGACGTGAGTTTGGGTGGGCAGTCTATGTTTTGTGTTTCTATGTTGGTTTAATGGGTACCTGATATGGTTCTCAATTAGAGGCAGGTGGTTTTCATCTCCTCTGATTGAGAATCATATTAAGGTAGGTGGTGTCACATTGTTTGTTTGTGGGTGGTTGTCTCCTGTGTCAGTGTCTGTATGTTACGCCACACGGGACTGTTTCGGTATCGTTCGTTCGTTCGTTTTGTATGTAGTCTGTTTCCTGTTCATGCGTTCTTCACGTTATATGTAAGTTCGTGTCCAGGTCTGTCTACATCGTTTATTTGTTTTGTAGTTTATCAAGTGTATTTCGTTTCGTCTTCGTCTTGTTTAATAAATCATTATGTCACATAACCACGCTGCATTTTGGTCGAATCACTACTCCTCCTCTTCGTATGAAGATGATATCGTTACAGAACCACCCACCAACAAACGATCAAGCAGCGGTGTAACGGGAGAGAGAGACAGCGCACGAAGCAGGATTTCTGGTCTTGGGAGGAAATCATGGAAGGAAAAGGACCATGGGCTAAAGTTGGAGTGAATCGCCGCCCATGGGAACAGCTGGAGGCAGCTCGGAGAGCGGAGGAAACCGGAGAGAGGAACCGGCGTTATGAGGGGACGCGTCTAGCACGGAAGCCCGAAAAGCCCGTGAGTACTACCCAAAAATTTCTTGGGGGGGGGATAAGAGGTAGTGGGCCAAGGGCAGGTAGGAGACCTGCACCCACTTCCCAGGCTAACCGTGGAGAGCGGGAGTACGGGCAGACACCGTGTTACGCAGTAGAGCGCACGGTGTCTCCTGTACGTGTTCATAGCCCGGTGCGGGTTATTCCACCTCCCCGCACTGGTAGGGCTAGATTGAGCGTTGAGCCGGATGTCATGAAGCCGGCCCTACATATCTGGCCACCAGTACGTCTCCTCGGGCCGGCTTACATGGCACCAGCCTTACGCATGGTGTCCCCGGTTCGCCTACATAGCCCGGTGCGGGTTATTCCACCTCCCCGCACTGGTCGGGCGACGGGGAGCATACAACCAGGTAAGGTTGGGCAGGCTCAGTGCTCAAGGGAGCCAGTACGCCTGCACGGTCCGGTATTTCCGGCGCCACCTCCCCGCCCCAGCCCAGTACCACCAGTGCCTACTCCACGCACCAGGCTTCCAGTGCGTTTCCAGAGCCCTGTTCCTCCTCCACGCACTCTCCCTATGGTGCGTGTCTCCAGCCCAGTGCCTCCAGTTCCGGCACCACGCACTAAGCCACCTGTGCGTCTCCAGAGCCCTGTACGCACTGTTTGAGGAATTCCGTTACAGAACTCAAGTCATTCTGTTCACCTGACTTAGAATTCCTCACAATCAAATGTCGACCGCATTATCTACCAAGGGAATTCTCTTCGATTTATAATCACAGCCGTATATATTCCCCCCCAAGCAGACACATCGATGGCCCTGAACGAACTTTATCTGACTCTTTGTAAACTGGAAACCACACATCCTGAGGCTGCATTCATTGTAGCTGGGGATTTTAACAAGGCTAATCTGAAAACAAAACTCCCTAAATTCTATCAGCATATCGATTGTGCTACCAGGGCTGGTCAAACCCTGGATCTTTGTTATTCTAACTTCTGCGACGCATATAAGTCCCTCCCCCGCCCTCCTTTCGGAAAAGCTGACCACGACTCCATTTTGTTGCTCCAGCCTACAAACAGAAACTAAAACAAGAAGCTCGCGCGCTCAGGTCTGTTCAACGCTGGTCCGACCAATCTGATTCCACGCTTCAAGACTGCTTTGATCACGTGGATTGGGATATGTTCTGCATTGCGTCCAACAACAACATTGACGAATACGCTGATTCGGTGAGCGAGTTCATTAGAAAGTGCATCAGCGACGTTATACCCACAGCAACGATTAAAACATTCCCAAACCAGAAACTGTGGATTGATGGCAGCATTCGCGCGAAACTGAAAGCACGAACCACTGCTTTTAACCAGGGCAAGGTTACCGGAAACATGACCGAATACAAACAGTGTAGCTATTCCCTCCGCAAGGCAATCAAACAAGCTAAGTGCCAGTATAGAGACAAAGTAGAGTCGCAATTCAACAGCTCAGACACAAGAGGTATGTGGCAGGGTCTACAGTCAATCACGGATTACAAAAAGAAAACCAGCCCCGTCGCGGACCAGGACCAGGATGTCTTGCTCCCAGACAGACTAAATAACTTTTTTGCTCGCTTTGAGGACAATACAGTGCCACTGACACGGCCGCTACCAAAACCTGCGGGCTCTCCTTCACTGCAGCCGAGGTGAGTAAAACATTTAAGCGTGTTAACCTTCGCAAGGCTGCAGGCCCAGACGGAATTCCCAGCCGCGTCCTCAGAGCATGCGCAGACCAGCTGGCTGGTGTGTTTACGGACATATTCAATCAATCCTTATCCCAGTCTGCTGTTCCCACATGCTTCAAGAGGGCCACCATTGTTCCTGTTCCCAATAAAGCTAAGGTAACTGAGCTAAACGACTACCGCCCCGTAGCACTCACTTCCGTCATCATGAAGTGCTTTGAGAGACTAGTCAAGGACCATATCACCTCCACCCTACCTGACACCCTAGACCCACTCCAATTTGCTTACCGACCCAATAGGTCCACAGACGACGCAATCGCAACCACACTGCACACTGCCCTAACCCATCTGGACAAGAGGAATACCTATGTGAGAATGCTGTTCATCGACTACAGCTCAGCATTTAACATAGTACCCTCCAAACTCGTCATCAAGCTCGAGACCCTGGGTCTCGACCCCGCCCTGTGCAACTGGGTACTGGACTTCCTGACGGGCCGCCCCCAGGTGGTGAGGGTAGGTAACAACATCTCCACCCAGCTGATCCTCAACACTGGGGCCCCACAAGGGTGCGTTCTGAGCCCTCTCCTGTACTCCCTGTTCACCCACGACTGCGTGGCCATGCACGCCTCCAACTCAATCATCAAGTTTGCGGACGACACTACGGTGGTAGGCTTGATTACCAACAACGACGAGACGGCCTACAGGGAGGAGGTGAGGGCCCTCAGAGTGTGGTGTCAGGAAAATAACCTCACACTCAACGTCAACAAAACAAAGGAGATGATTGTGGACTTCAGGAAACAGCAGAGGGAGCACCCCCCTATCCACATCGACGGGACAGTAGTGGAGAGGGTAGTAAGTTTTAAGTTCCTCGGCGTACACATCACGGACAAACTGAATTGGTCCACCCACACAGACAGCGTTGTGAAGAAGGCGCAGCAGCGCCTCTTCAACCTCAGGAGGCTGAAGAAATTCGGCTTGTCACCAAAAGCACTCACAAACCTCTACAGATGCACAATCGAGAGCATCCTGTCGGGCTGTATCACCGCCTGGTACGGCAACTGCTCCGCCCACAACCGTAAGGCTCTCCAGAGGGTAGTGAGGTCTGCACAACGCATCACCGGGGGCAAACTACCTGCCCTCCAGGACACCTACACCACCCGATGTCACAGGAAGGCCATAAAGATCATCAAGGACAACAACCACTCGAGCCACTGCCTGTTCACCCCGCTATCATCCAGAAGGCGAGGTCAGTACAGGTGCATCAAAGCAAGGACCGAGAGACTGAAAAACAGCTTCTAACTCAAGGCCATCAGACTGTTAAACAGCCACCACTAACATTTAGTGGCTGCTGCCAACATACTGACTCAACTCCAGCCACTTTAATAATGGGAATTGATGGAAATTTATGTAAAAATGTATCACTAGCCACTTTAAACAATGCCACTTAATATAATGTTTACATACCCTACATTACTCATCTCATACTGTATGTATATGTATATACTGTACTCTATATCATCTACTGCATCTTGCCATCTTTATGTAATACATGTATCACTAGCCACTTTAAACTATGTCACTTTATGTTTATATACCCTACATTACTCATCTCATATGTATATACTGTACTCTATACCATCTACTGCATCTTGCCTATGCCGTTCTGTACCATCACTCATTCATATATCTTTATGTACATATTCTTTATCCATTTACACTTGTGTGTATAAGGTAGTAGTTGTGGAATTGTTAGGTTAGATTACTCGTTGGTTATTACTGTATTGTCGGAACTAGAAGCACAAGCATTTCGCTACGCTCGCATTAACATCTGCTAACCATGTGTATGTGACAAATATATATATATTATTTTTTTTATTTTTTTGAATCAATATTTTACCAAAAATGGTATGTATATATATATATATAGTTCAAATCAAATATCTAAATAATTCATAGTATGACCATCTTAAAACAATTCCATATGTCAGTTTAGCACTCCCTCCCCCAACATCTTCTAAAGAAATATCAAAGCGTCATCAAAGACAATAAACTGTATTCTCTCATGTAATATAGCTAATATTAGCCTGGTAATAGATCTGGTCGTTGGTCAAGACAGCACAGACCGGTCTGGGACCA
This sequence comes from Salvelinus namaycush, assembly GCF_016432855.1. NCBI lineage: Eukaryota > Metazoa > Chordata > Actinopteri > Salmoniformes > Salmonidae > Salvelinus > Salvelinus namaycush. Next base: position 39,794,157 of record NC_052313.1, read on the forward strand.
GGCTAATGTACATCCCTTTTCAATTAGCTCTGGTTCAGGGAGTTAGTGCAGCTTGCTAATGTTAAGCCTTCCTGTCCCTTGCCTGGACCATAGCTACCCTCTTGTGTTCTGTAAGCAGTGGGATTCTGCCTGGGCTGGACCATAGAGGCATTTCTCAGGCAGCAGATTATTTTAGGCCAGGCAGTGTGTTATTATGTAAAGCTAACGTGGCTGTATTTAGGCAGGCTGATTGTAGAGCTGTTTTGTGCCGGTCTTGGTGGGTTCCCTCCACGAGGCAGCAGGAACATACGACTTTGATTGTGTCCCAAATGGCACCATATTCCCAATGTAGTGCACTACTTTTGACCAGAGACCTATTACATAGGGAATAGGGTGACATTTGCTATGCAGCTTTAAGCCTCGAACCACTGTTTGATATGTGCTGTGGTAATGAGATGAGAGAGTCGCTGTATAGAGGGGCACACACACGCATAAAGCACACAAACACTCACTCACACTCATTCGCATACACACACGCACACACTGTATGCCACTGTATGATATATTGTTGACTATATGCTGCTGCCTTTTTTATTTTTTATTAAGTGCCTAACAAATTCTTATTTACAATGACGGCCTATCCTGGCCAAACCCGGATGGCGCTGGGCCAATTGTGCGCCGCCCTATGGGACTCCCAATCACGGGCGGATGTAATACAGCCTGGATTCGAACCAGGGACTGTAGTGACGCCTCTTGCACTGAGATGCAGTGCCCCAAGCCATAAGACTGCTGAACAATGAATCAAATGGCCACCGGACTATTACATTGGCATTTCTTTTGTACACTGCTGCTACTTGCTGTTTATTATCAATGCATAGTCACTTCCCCCCTACCTAAATGTACAAATGACCTCTAACCTGTACCCCGCACACTGACTCGGGTACCCCCTGTATATAGCCTCGGTGTTATGTTATTGTGTTACTTTTTATTATTTTTTACTTTGGTTTATTTGGTAAATATTTTATTAACTCTTCTTGAACTGCACTGTTGGTTAAGGGCTGGTAAGTAAGCATTTCACGGTAAGGTCTACTACACTTGTTGTATTCGGCGCATGTGACAAATAACGTTAGATTTGATTTGATTGGACCGCCGCGCCACTCGGGAGCCCTAATGCATGTACTACTCCCCTTCCTCCACCCCCCTTCACTTTTCCCCCTTTTTTTCTTTTGGTTTCTTTGGTTCTTCTCTCTTGAAAATAGCCTGTGGAAATACTCCCGAGCCTGAGATTATAGTGTGTGCGTTATCTGTTGAACCCTTATCTATTGGCGTCACGTGAAGTGTGTGCGTGTGTGTGTGCCCTCGCGCTTGTGTGTTTTACGATTGTGCGCGCACCTCTCCATGATCAACAACCAACCAGAGGCGGAGCCGAGGCGCTGACTGTAATGCGATAGCTGCTCTGTTCAAAAGTGATATTACACACACTCTCACTCACTCACATACACACGCCGCTGGAGCGCATAGAGACACTCCGCTACAGACAGAAAGACTAGAGTGGTCCCAGAGATGGAATGAATTCTCCTTCGGAAGATATTATATTCATGTTCGTCACACTTCTCATGATTTGCGCTCCATTCTTGTCCTAAATACGGAGACGTCTTGTCGGTTGATAGTTCAGTCAACTGTGTCTCATCGGTCGTAAATGCAGGAGTAAATGACCGGAGTCCTGGAATCCCTGCGAGCACAGGAGAGAGAAGGGGGGAAAGGAAAGCGCTTCAATCGTATTTGGAGGTAGACTAAGAGCCGCTTATCAGACCCTGTTGGAAATACCCCAGGAGGTTCCAAATCAGTGGACAAGCTCTGTATGGAACCGGAGAATTAAGAGGAGTTTATTTCATCCACGTTGCTCCACGAGGCTAGATAACCCAGTCATGACGAAAATATTAAAGTTATAAGGTGGCATCCCAGTGTGTCGTTCAAGTAGCCTATATGCCTGCTTCGGAGGGAAACCTGTTCACCGCTGTCTTTAGCCCATTTTTATTTAATTAAGTACACTTGGAACAAACATTATTCGTTGATTGTTTTAGTAAAATAGGCTACGTGGAGTAATAACATTTGTTCCTACATTTTCTGGAAAAAAAGGGTCTCTACATTTTCTGCAAAAAAGGGTGTGTATTTTCTTGATGGACAACTGATTTGATCCTGGGAGGTAACATTTATAAATAACAAGACATTGAACATTGCCAAAATGGATATGCTACCATCGCTGATTGGATTTTTACTTGCAATGTGTCTAACACCGGGAGTCCGTGGAGACAAGGGTAAGTTCTCTTCAACACATGGGCTGTCAAGAAACGTGTCCGAATGTACCCGACACTACCCGTTATGGGTGATTTAAATTCTGAATTTACTTTAAACTATGATAAAAACTGAAAGCTCACATAGTTTTTTTATTATACCTGTGTCTTGGAGACTGACAGGGAAAATAGCTTGTTTTTCTCAGGGTTGGAAAACTCGTTTGGTTTTAAAGCACGAGCTCCATCTGTTTCAAATCAGGAATTTCAACACATAGGCCGTGAATGGCATCAGATAGCCTACTGGTTATCAGACAATGTCTATCATGTGTAGTGTAAGCGTACTGGTATTTCCCACAAAATGTTCTCTCAGCCTTGAAAGATGAGCCCATTCTCATTCGTTATCCTAGTTTGTCCAGAACAATATTGCAATTCCACTTCTTTCGTATACCAAGAGTAATTTGACAATATTCCACCCATGAAAAATTACTGGGTGATATGTTATTTGATACTCAAAAGCTATTCTATTATGCCCCCAAAATAGGTCATTACCATTTAATAAAAGTTGCCATTGCATGTGGGGGTACATGTTTACTAAGTTCCACTGCCGTTCATGTTAGGCAGGTTTTGTAATTTAATGATCACAGATTTATTTAAAGTAATAACCCTACATACATTAGCATATAATAGGCAAATGACTGCTTTGTAGGGTGATAATTCCATAATCATTATATAATTAAAAAAGGGGGAAAAACGGACCTACTTTCTTTTTGTTGTTGTGTTTCTTGGTAGAGTTCATGAATGAATGCTAAACTCTATACGCGTCTGTAGACAACATAATCCATTGACCAAACCAAAATAATGCGCCTCAAGTGGTATTTTGCTGTTAGTGGATAATGACAAGAATATTACCACCATCATCATTAATATCAACAAGAACACCAACAACTCGCTCATTATCTCAAGAGTCTTGCAATCATTATGGTGATGGTTTGTGCCTCAATCGCACTTGTGCCTCCGCAGCTCGAGGCGGCGCCACACAATCCGCTCGCGCTGCAACATTAAGACCAGAGGACACATTTTGACAAAAAGGCCACCGATGCCACCTTCCATTCCATTCAGGGAATCGTGCTGATTTTACACTAGCTGGCTTGCTTCTTAAGTCACAGTAGTTGTATCCATAATTCATGCGTAAGAGTTGTTTTTTTGGTTGTAGTTTTGGAATCTTGTCCAAGTTCTGACTCCCGATCTAGAGCTCTCCTGAGCTTTAAAACACTGTCTGGTTTCTCACTCCCGTTCTGCTCTGTCTCTGTGCCCTACTCAGTGTCGCATCCCTGGCTGGTTTACGGGACTAGTCCTATGGTTCTTCCTTAGAATGTGCTCCAAAGTGTGTGGTGTGTGTGTGTGTGATTCTTGTTTGCATACATTCAAGTGTGTGTGAGAGTGGTTTTGGACCTGCCATTTAGAGAGATTCAATGTGATCTGTTTGCAGTGTTGGCTGCCTGTGTGCCCGTTGATCAGAGACAGATGTGGGCCTTTGGCAGCTCTCCCCCAGCTTGCTCAGATACCTCAGCCTGCCAAAGCACTCACTGTTCCAGCCTTCTCCTGTCCTCCTCAAAACAGCACATCTTGTGCATACACACAGCAGCACGAGAGAGAGAAAAAAGGAGATGTGGGAAAGACAGGAGGTTGTGAGAGAAAGAGTGACAGAGATGTTGTGCAGGACAAGAGCATGTTTTTCAGGACAAACACCAGAGTGAGAGAGAGAGAGTACGAGAGAAACAGATAGAGATGAGGAGGAAGGGTACAGTATTTGACAGAAGGGGGTTGAGTACCAAACAGCAGGGTCACAGAGTTTTAAGAACAGAGGGCAGGAAGAGGAACTGATGATGTTGGGCGTATGAAAATGAACACTACACTCGGGGGTCGTAGAGCAGAAGAGAGAAGTCTGTGTCTTTGTCCCAAATATCACCCTTTTCTGTATTTAGTGCACTACTTTTGACCAGAGCCCATATGGCTAAAGGAGGGAATAAGCTCTGGTCAGAAGTAATGCACTACAATAGGGAATAGGGTGACATTTGGGATGCACAGAATGTAACCACAACAGTGTGACTCATGATTGTGTTAGTATAATTAAGTCATTCGTAATAATTAACTAGTAATTAATTGAACATACAGGACCAGTGTGTCTTCTTTGTCTCTGTATGTTTACCTTTTTATCTGTTATAATGCAGATGAATGAAAAGCTTTATTTTCCTCCTCTCTCTCTCTGCTTGCTTCTTTCTCTCCCTCGTTCGCTTCTTTCTCTTGTCTCCCCCACCTCACTGTCTCCCTCTCCATGGCCCCTCTCCGCTGCCCCCCCCCCCTTTCCCTCTCTCTCCCCCAGAATCTTTTTTAATCTGCCCCAGACTCCTATAACACATCAGCAGCGGAGAAACAAGGTCAGAACTGTAGTTGTTAGCATTCAAGAGCTGAAAAACAAAGGGGCTGTGGTTCAATACCTTGGCCAGGAGACGGGCTGGGGGGAGGAGGGGGCCACGCCAGCCCCCTGGAACAAGCCGACTAGGGTGAAATTATAAACAAGGTCACCATAAATAATACACCTATCGGCTAGCTGGTGGCCCCTCAGTCTGCTGCTTAATGTGTGTGCACGCACTCACACACACTGCACACACAGGTCATTTATCTGGACAGCAGTATTTTAGCAAAGCAAAACCCAGCGAAACGCAACCATCTGCTTGTGGTCAATTGATCCGTTGATTAATTGATTGCTATACCCAACCCAATGCATTTAGTTGATTAGCCAAAACCACTTAGCCTATTATGAAGAGACATGCATGCGTGCTCTAACTCGGGAGAGAGAGGAGGCTTTTGTCTAGCATGCTAATGGTGAATTAGGGTACCAAATCTGTGTGTTGTTCATTTTGGAACTGAAGTCTAAGTGTGTACACTTGAATAGCTATGTTATAACTACGATTTCTGCTGCATATTCATTTAGTATTGTTCAATTTTTTCTTAATCCTTAATATAATAACAATATAAGTTATAACATGTCATTTAGCAGATGTCTTTATCCAGAGCGACTTAGTGTGTGCGTACAGTTTCATATGGGTGGCCCCAATGGAACTCAAACCCATGATACCGACGCTGTCAGTGCTCTACCATCTGAGCCATACAGGACACTTTAATATTATCTAAAGGTAGGTAGGGCCTTATGGTAGGTGCCTAATGATTAAAGTAAAGAGCTTTGAAAGTCACAAATCTCTCTTTCCCTCCCTCCCTCCCTCCCTCCCTCCCTCCCTCCCTCCCTCCCTCCCTCCCTCCCTCCCTCCCTCCCTCCTTCCTTCCTTCCTTCCCTCCCTCCCTCCCTCCCTCCCTCCCTCCCTCCCTCCAGTCTTGTGTGGAGTGGTTAGATTAAAAACAGTCGTGGACACAGCCCCTGTGTAGGGATGAACGAATAGTGCCTCTCATCTCTCTGTCCCCCTGATTCCCTCTCTCGAAGCGATATCACTTTTTAATTAAGGTGGGAGAGAGAGAGAGAGAGCAAAAAAGAGAGAGAATGATGGGGAGATTTATAATGGCCCTTCCACACATTCACAGCTGTTCCCAAAGTGTGACGCCACAGTACACTGATAATACCGCTAATAGAAATTGGTGCATACACACACAGATGTGCAGTCATATGCAGATACTGTATATATAGACGGAGACTTGTACAGTAGATTTGAAGACTTTAAAGCACACATTTTGCTTGCATCCAAGTTCACGCACACACTCACACATGTGCACATATACACCATTATGTGTAGACCCACACATGGCCTCAACTGTTATTGCTACATATATGTTATATATTATATATCAACATTGTTCATATATGTTGAGGTCGCTATGGCATGTCTGTGCAGTGTTGTGTGCATGCGTGTGTGGAGATGGATGGAGTCCTGAGCCAGCACAGACACAATAATTCATGAGGGTACCTCTCTACTGAACGCTCTCTCCTCATCCTCCCTCCTTATCACACAAACACACATGCACATATAAGACATAGTGCCCTGAAAAACACACTGTATATTCATAAAAACACAAATATTCACATCCACCCTAACAGAGGACTTATACAAAGACATACCCAGTCGATAACATACACAATGCGCGCCCTTACCCCCCCCCCCCCCCCCCCCCTCACACGCACACCTCTCCCCTGCATCTACTGTATATCCTACTGACAGCCCATCAGCTCCTCCAGGGTCAGTCCCCACAGGGATGGTCATGTCTTAATGAGCCTCGTCAGGCTCTCTCCATCTCCTCCTCACACTCTCTTTCTTCCTCCCCCTCGATCACCTCCCTTCCTTCTCTGCCTTAATCCGTCTCCGTCTCACAACCTTTCTCTGCCACTCTCCATTCCTTCTACCCCTCTCTCAATCCCTCTTATCTCCCACTTTTTTGTCCCTCTTCCTCCATCACGCTCCCTCTCCTCCCTCACCCCCCCTCATCATCCTCATCCCCTTCATCTATCCCTCTTTACCTGCCTTTCTCCCTGCTGGCATCCCTCTCTCCACCCCCCGTCTCCCCGTCTCCCTCCTCCTTAGCTGTACATGAATGGTCTGCTCAGTTCTGGGAGCGGAAAAGTCCTGAGGCTGCAGGATTCTCCCAAATGGCTTAATCTTCCCCTGGCGGTACTACTGACAACTCCGCACAGCTTTTGGAGAATACAATAGGAGACATGGGCTGCGTCCTAAATGGTACCCTATTCCCTATATCCCCCATACTCAACTGGCGGACCGCGGACCGGATCTGGACTCAGAACGGGGTCAATACGGACCTCTGGTCCAGGAAAAAATACAAAATAAATATATATATATAGTACCAGTCAAAAGTTTGGACACACCTTCTAATTCAAGGGTTTTTCTTAATTTACTATTTTCTACATTGTACAATAATAGTGAAGACATCAAAACTATGAAATTACACATATGGAATAATGTAGTAACCAAAAAAGTGTTAAACAAATCTAAATAGATTTTAGATTCTTCAAAGTAGCCACTCTTTGACTTGATGACAGCTTTGCACATTCTTGGCATTCTCTCAACCAGCTTCACCTGGAATGCTTTTCCGACAGTCTTGAAGGAGTTCAAGAGCACTATGCTGAGCACTTGTTGGCTGCTTTTCCTTCGCTCTGCGGTCCAACTCATCCCAAACCATCTCAATTGGGTTGAGGTTGGGTGATTGTGAAGGCCAGGTCATCTGATGCAGCACTCCATCACTCTCCTTTTTGGTCAAATAGCCCTTACACAGCCTGGAGGTATGTTGGGTCATTGTCCTGTTCAAAAATAATTGACAGTCCCACTAAGCGCAAACCAGACTGGATGGCGTATCGCTGCAGAATGCTGTGGTAGCCATGCTGGTTAACTGTGCCTTGAATTCTAAATAAATCACAGACAGTGTCACCAGCAAAGCACCATCACACTTCCTCCTCCATGCTTCACGGTGGGAACCACACATGCAGAGATCATCCGTTCACCTACTCTGCGTCTCACAAAGACACAGCGGTTGGATCCAAAAATCTCAAATTTGGACTCATCAGACCAACGGACAGATTTCCACCGGTCTAATGTCCATTGCACGAAGCAAGTCTCTTCTTCTTATTGGTGTCCTTTAGTAGTGGTTTCTTTGCAGCAATTTGACCATGAAGGCCTGATTCACGCAGTCTCCTCTGAACAGTTGATGTTGAGATGTGTCTGTTACTTGAACTCTGTGAAGCATTTATTTGGGCTGCAATCTGAGGTGCAGTTAATTCTAATGAACTTATCCTCTGCAGCTGCAGCAGAGGTAACTCTGGGTCGTCCTTTCCTGTGGCGGTCCTCATGAGAGACAGTTTCATCATAGATGATTTTTGCTACTGCACTTGAAGAAACTGTCAAAGTTCTTGAAATTTTCTGCATTGACTGACCTTCATCTCTTAAAGTAATGATGGACTGTTGTTTCTCTTTGCTTATTTGAGCTGTTCTTGCCATGAAATGAACTTGGTCTTTTACCAAATAGGGCTATCTTCTGTATACCACCCCTACCTTGTCACAACACAACTGATTGGCTCAAACACATTAAGAAGGAAAGAAATCCCACAAATGAACTTTTAACAAGGCACACCTGTTAATTGAAATGCATTCCAGGTGACAACCTCATGAAGCTGGTTGAGAGAATGCCAAGACTGTGCAAAGCTGTCATCAAGGCAAAGGGTGGCTACTTTGAAGAATCTCAAATATAAAATATATTTTGATATGTTTAACACTTTTTTGGTTACGACATGATTACATATGTGTTATTTCATAGTTTTGATATCTTCACTATTAGTCTGCAATGTAGAAAATAGTAAAAATAAAGAAAAACCCTGGATTGAGTAGGTGTATATATTGTTTTTACGAGCTCGTGCTTTGACCCCTGGTATCATATAAAGACACATAAGACATGGAAGAATGCGTGGAATTGCAGGAAATTACCGTTAAAACATTTTTTAAAATTCTCTACCATGCAAAATGTGTATAATTGCCGACAAGAGGGGTGTGAACAGTTTGGGGTTGCATGGGTTGCGAAGTGGGGGTTTGTTACTATGGTGATAAATTACATTATCCATCCGGAGTTTTGCCAACTAGGAAATTTGTGTGACCGGACCTCAAATAGTACTTGAGTACCCTTGCCCTCTATAGTACACTACTTTTGACCAGAACCCTATGGGATTCCCTATGGGCCCTGGTCAAAAGTAGTGCACTAAATCGGGATAAGGGTGCCATTTAAGATGCAGACATAGGGTGCCATTTAAGATGCAGACATGGAGGAGGTGGGGAGAGAAGGACACACCATAGGCAGACTTTATAGTCCTGCATGTCTGAATCCTCCAGGGGAGATAAAGAGACTTTTCTTTACTTTTGGTTATCTTTTTATTTAGCTTTGGTTGCAGTATTGAGTGATAGGTGTTTTGAGTGATAGGCTGGACTGGCATGTGGGGGGAGTGTGTGCGTGTGTGCATGCACACGTGTGTATACATAAGTGTGTGTGTGTGAGTTTCTATCCAAGTAAGAATGGTAGGGTTTCGCTATTATATCAAATGTCACCAAATCCTAAGTGTGCCTTTTAAAATACAATAGCCTTGAAAATGTCAACCCTTGAACAGTCTATTATATTTCAACCCTCCAATCTTTTCCCCCTGCTTCCTTTGATGAGGTGCTCACATAACTCGGGAATAGGTGAAGCAGATGAAACAGAATATTGAGTCATCGCCATTTTCATTGATGTCCTCATATTCATTGGGCTGCCGAGTGGCGCAGCGGTCTATGGTACTGCATCTCAGTGCTTGAGGTGTCACTACAGACACCCTGGTTCGAATCCAGGCTGTATCGCAACCGTCCGTGATTGGGTGTCCCATAGGGCGGCGCACAATTGGCCCAGCGTCATCCGGGTTTGGCAGGGGTAGGCCGTCTTTGTGAATAAGAATTTGTTCTTAACTGATATGCCGAGTTAAATAAAGGTTAAATAAAAAATTCACACTCAGTCTTCCTTTTCCGATGGTCAGGCTGTGTTCCGATTCTCTACCCTTCTCCCGATTTGTTCACTTGTACACTCCCCCTCATGGATTTAAAAGGTATGAACTGGTGTTGGGATAATGGTGGAAACTCCCTCCAGCCATGCTTGCACCAAATGCATGAGGGAGAGTAAATGAGTGCACACTTCGGGAGAAGGGTAAAGAATCGGAACGCAGCCCTCTGTCAGCACGGAAAGAGTTAACCACCCCTAGCATCGTTGTCATGGTGAACATTGTGGAGAGACATTTTTGTCTTCCTAATCTCGCCTTCCATTTAGAATAATAATGACTGGAAAATCATATACTGCAGTAAAATGACTGATGAGAGGCCTCACTGTATTGTCTGCCGATGTGTTTGTGTGTGCTTTGCGTGTTTGTGTGAGATAGGGAATGGCGAGCGAGGCGTGGGCGTACGGCGAAAATAAAGGCTTTGTTACTCTGGCTTCTCATTACAGATTCGGGGTGAACCCTTGTACCCCTAGACAGGGGGTCTGCTGTCACTTCCTGTCTGGGCCAACCTAGCGATGCTATTGGCAGGCTATTGTTCCTGGGAGAGAGCCGATAGGATCAGGGAATGTGTTCTAATGTTTGCAGATTGCCTTGCCAGAACAACAATTACATTTAGAGAATGCTCCCAGAGGAGAGATAAGAGCCATGGTGTGGGGTTAGTTTGTCTACATGGGAGGACGTGTGCGTGGTTGTCTATTTTGTTGCTATAGTAGAATTCATGTGAACACTACGTATGTCTGACACAGATATTATTACATATCGTGCATCACACATCACTATGGAATAAGAAGACACATTCTCAAATCAATAACTTATCACTTGAATAGCAAGGTTTTTATTCGTAGATGTTTTGAGTCTGTGTATTAACCATATGTCTCTCTATCTCTCTCTCTCTCACACTCTCATACTCTCTCTCCCTCTCTTTCTCTCTCTCTCAGGTGAGGTGTGTGGGGGCACCCTGGATGCCAGCGACGCAGGGTACATCACGTCCCCGGGCTACCCTCTGGAGTACCCGCCCCACCAGAATTGCCAGTGGGTCATCACGGCCCCGGAGCCCTCCCAGCGCATCGTCCTCAACTTCAACCCCCACTTTGAACTGGAGAGACTGGACTGCAGGTGAGAGAGAAGGGGGAGAGGGGTGATTTGGGGAAAGAGGGCGAGGGAGGCCTTTTGGATATACTTAGGCTAGACAAATGGTAGAGGGAGGAGGAGAAGGAGAGAGGGAGGAGGAGAAGGAGAGAGGGAGGGAGAGAAGGAGGGAGATTGACCAGGGATGGTTTTAACTTCAGATCTGCCTTTTAACTGGTTAAACATATGTAACAGAGTGTTCATAGTTAGCCATAGTTACAGTTTTGGCCATTACAGTAGGTAAGAAAGGGCCAAGACTGTCAGGGTTAATACTTGAATATTGAGTGGGGATGAACGAATAGAATTGGTTGATAATAGAGAGGAGGATGAGGTTGATCGGGTGGAGGAGAAAAGGAACGTGGATGAAAGAATGGAGAGAATGGTTGAAAGAAAGACGGGTGATGTGGTGAATTTTACAGGAAAACAGATTTGAGAGAGGGAGAGAGAGAGTTCAGTGGAGCTATTACAGGCCAGATGGGAACCAGCTTGGTCAGTTTCCTCTTTCATAGAGATGTATAATATGAATCATATGCCTTTCTATTGTCTCTCTGACCTCATAGCAGTCAGTCATCATGCTCTGGCCTGGCTTTAGCCCCTGCCTCCTACTGCTCTCTTAAAGCTGCACTTTGAAGACATTTCTCAGCCATTTCCTGGTTGCAAAAATTCTAATAGTTCACCTAATTTCAGTTTACGTGACAAAACAAGCAAGTATAGTGTAGAGAATCATTCTACTATCTAAATCGCTGTGAAATATATTTTCCATAAGCAATATTTTCAGCTGTTTGAAGCTGGTGTACAAAACTGAAAGTAAAACACGTAAAAACGAAACGTAAGAACGGGAAGCATAGAAATTCCGCACATAAAACAGATCTACCTCTTCTTAGACTTGCATTCAATGAGAATGAGATCTATAACTTTTTTTCTATTTCTTTTTGTTTTACCCCTTTTTCTCCCCAATTTCGTGGTATCCAATTGGTAGTTGGATACCACGAAAACACAACCCAACCAACAATGCCCACTTAACCTGGAAGCCAGCCGCACCAATGTGTCGGAGGAAACACCGTACACCTGGCGACCGTGTCAGCGTGCACTGCGCCCGGCCCGCCACAGGAGTCGCTAGTGCGCGATGGGACAAAGACATCCCTGCCGGCCAAACCCTCCCCTAACCCGGACGACGCTGGGTCTCCCGGTTGCGGCCGGCTGCGACAGAGCCTGGACTCGAACCCAGAATCTCTACTGGCACAGCTAGTGCCTTAGACCACTGCGCCTCTCGGGAGGCCCATAACGCCCATTTCTATGTGGCTCGGGTGGTTGTTGAACTTGATGATGTCCCTATCTGGTCTTGTGTAACGTAATGCCCTATTAAAATCCCCCTAGTCATAGATAGCATGTGTAGTTCTGTGATAGACGGATACAATGAATGTGCTCACTGTCGTTAAGCAGTATTTCAAAGAGAGAGAGAGAATTGAAAAGCCTCCTCAGAAATGCTCTACTTTTTTTTGTGGATTGGTTTTGTATTAGCCTGAGGGGACTGTGTGATCTCAAGCTTTGCCCTCTCACACTTCCACTCAGATGTGTGTGGGTGCTTTTTTGTAAACGCTGTGTGTGGGTGCACATGCCTCTGTTTGTTTGTGTGTGTGCCCCGTGCGTGCGTGAGCGTGCATGTGTGGGTGTGTGTTTCTTCGTGCGTGCTTCTCTCTGTGTGTGTATTTCCTTATTTATGCGTGTATACCTGCACATGCACACATGTTTGGGAGAGCGTGTGTAATCGGCAGGGAACACATGGCAACCACTATCCATTCCGCATCCTGTCCCCCATCCTCAGAGAACATGGCCCATACTTTACAGCCCCATTAGAAAAGAGAGCCACATCAACAATGTTATTTATTCATAAAGACAAACCTATAACTCCCATTTCTCACTAATGCTGCTATAGCCTTTTTATGTAGGATGTGTCCCAAAGTGCACCCTATTCCCTGGATGTTTTTTTTTGACCAGAGAACACTGTACTGTATAGGGAATAGGGTGCCATTTGGGACACACACAGATTTAGTTTGTTGAAGATGTGTTCCTAGGCCCTCATGGCCAAAACAGCAACAAAACAAAGTGCAGCCCGACAGGCCGACCCCCCCCCCCCCCCCCCCAATCTCCCACAGTGTGCTTTAGACTGGGTTCAAATAGCTTCCAGTTAGTGTTTCTGGTGCAGCTGTGTGTTTCCTCCTTCCTGAGTGATTAGGCATAGCAGTATGTCTGACTGAGGAGACAGGAGGGAGACTTGGAGTTTTTCTCTCCTGGTTTGAGGTGAGGGAGCGGTAATGCTGGACTGTATTCATTAGTGCACACCGTAGCAAACAGTAACAATTTTTGGGCAACGGAAAACATTTTGAAACGAAAACAAGAGTTTCTTATTGAACAAGTTCAAGTTTGTCCCTCCTCATTTCGGCCCGTTTTGTTCTTAGTGAATAAATCACTGGAGGGGCAGGAGACTTGGCCAGGGTATTATTTAAATGCTATCTGAATATACTGTATATATAATGTAAATATTACAAATGGACTGTGTTTATTGTAAATATGTGATATAGTTGCAAGAGTTGTAAAGGGCTTTAATCTATGGACAATTACAGTTACATGTCTTTTGTATGTCTCATCACCTCATACACATTATGTCAGTGTCATGGTCTCTCCTGAGAGTAAATTACTCTGAGACCCTGAGCATGCGAACTCAAGGAAAGTGTTCGGTTGGCCCACCTAAGGTCAGCCTTCAATTATAACCCACACCATACTGATGAATTAATCCCTCTCCCGGCCAACCAGCACTTTCCCGGGGTTCAAAGAGTCAAACGCTCTGGTAGCTTCAACCGCACAGATCATCACTGCTGCAGCAATAAAATATCCAGTGTTATGCAGACTTCACATATCTGAGGTGGCACTTTAATTCAGAATTTCATTTCAGGCAGAGTCCGGCAGGGTGCCAAATGGCTTTTACCTCCAAGCCCAGAGTAGATTGATGTGGAATAAATGCAATAAAGGCTGAGATGAAATATCAGGCCGATATCTCTAATGCAATCTGCCATTGGCTGGGACCAGGGCTGAAGGGATGATACCGATATGGAGTGCAGGAGGTGCATCCTACTTTCTCCTTAGCTCTCTCTTTCTTTCTCTCTCTCTCTCTCTCTCTCTCTCTCTCTCTCTCTCTCTCTCTCTCTCTCTCTCTCTCTCTTTCTGCCCTGGTATGGAAGTACTTTATTTTGCACAGTGGGATTAAACTAATTGAAGGATGTTCGCGGCACACCTACACAGTACACACACACACACACACACACCATAAAAGCTGACACACACTTTCGCAAAGATCAATTTTCCACTCATATTGTTTTTATGCAGCTTTTTTTTATTAGGTCATTTTTATTGTGGGCCCCACATTGGCAACTGGAGGTGACGATTTAGTAGAGCTTTGATATCCGTACAGTTCTATCAGCCTGCAGACATGTTCCTCCATAGAATTGATCATTCAACTTTACAAACGGCACCCCATACTAATGCATCCCAAATGGCACACTATTCCATATTTAGTGCACTAATTAAGGAATAGGGTGCCATTTGGGACGTACACTTAGTTTCATCACGGGGGAAGTGCCATTGAGGCGTAACAATAGGGAGGTTCAACGTGTGAGTGTGATATCATCCTCTGTGTCTGCTACACTCCCTGGGGGGAGATGGGAGCTGTTGGAATCAGATCAATGGCTGTTTTCCGCTTGTAATGAGGAATTGATGGGCCATAGACGTGGGGAGTGTGTATATGGGGGGGGGGGCAGATTAGTGAGGTCATTGCTTCAGGTCTGATCTGCCCAGAGTCACAAGTCATGGTCACTGAGTTACGATCACATTACGGTCCAGTGTACTTGACCACACCAATAGCCACTAATAGTCAACCAACCGATCACTCCGGTCTTTAAATACATATACACTCTCTCATGCTCAGAGAGAGAGAGAGAGAGGGAGAAAGACAGACAGACACAGACAGAGAGAAACATATATTTTTTAATACAGACGTAAGAAGGTCATACAGGGCATCCCAGCAGTAGATACTCACACCAACCAGACTGGCGGGATCGATGGCGATGCCCCTTTAAAAAGCCTTAGGCCGTAGCCTATAGGCCTATATAGAGTCTTTGTGGTTAGCTGTTAGCGGTTTAGCCCCAGCCTTTGTCCCAAATGGCACCCTATTCCCTAAATAGTGCACGCCCTATGGGCCCTGGTCAAAAGAAGTGCACTATATAAGGAATAGGGTGCCTTTTGGGACGCAACCCCAGTTATCTGTAACTGTAAAGTTACTGTAAGCAACGGCTCAGAGATGGCCGCTCTGAGTGCTATTTGAGCTATTTTGTTCTAAGGCCAGATTGAAGACGGCAGCCGGGGGAATCTGTTGGGATTTCTCTCCCAGCGTCTACTTAATATTTCAGAGGCACTTATGCCTTATTAGGCGTACATGAGGTGCATGAGGTGGCTCTATGCTAGGCAGACTAAGAAGCCTTACTTCCTTTTAGTGTCTGGGCCTCAGCCCTGTTGTTGACCATCAGCGCCTGATATAGCTGCGGTTGTTGAGCACTTTAGATTAAGAGTGAATGGTGGTAACAAATATATATATCGTCCGGAATGGAAGCAACACTCACACAAATTCATAGCCATTTCTGTTGTTGTTGTACACCTCTCAAAATTGCATGTTGTCAGTATAAACTACACAGTTCAGTTGTGAGTGTAGATTACACCTGCCATGCCTCTATTTTAGGAACAGATATTTGCAATTTTTGTCAAGTGCAACACTCATCCCACAGAGTGGTGGAAGTGAACTAGACTAGACTCTGTTCTCAGTGGTGAGTTTGACAGTCTGGGGCAAAGGGTTAGGAGAAATGGTTTCACCCTGGTTATACCATGGTGTTTTCAGAGTGGTTGCTGTGTGTCTCCCTCTCCCAGACACACACATGCAAGCGCACACGCAGACGCACACATGCAAGCGCACACACAGACGCACACATGCAAGCGCACACACAGACGCACACATGCAAGCGCACACGCAGACGCACACATGCAAGCGCACACACAGACGCACGCATGCAAGCGCACACACAGACGCACACATGCAAGCGCACACACTCCCAGGCGAGGCTATCTGTCTGAGGGTCGTCCCTGGCCTGGCGCCTGCAGGGAATGCACAGAGGTGGAGGAAAGTCCCAGAAAAACAAGGAAGGTGTGGAAGGTAATTAGCAGGTTCTGTTAGCAGTTGCGAGGAGGAGAGGAGGATGAGGGGAGAGGAGTAGAAGAGTGAAGGCATGTCTGGACTGGTGCTAAACAACAGCCCCGAAGGACTTCCTTAAGTTTACACTGCTCACCCCTTATGGGTTTCTTCTGGCCTCTATGGAGAGCTGGTTGAAACCATCATGGGTCCCAACAAGCAGGACTCCACAACCCATAAAGACCCAGTCACATAGTAAGGGAGAAGGGGGAAACGAAGGAGTCAGAAAATGCAAGGTGAACTCTAATGGACTGAGTGGGATTAGGGTCTGTCTCTGTCTGTCTCTGTCTGTCTCTTTCTGTCTCTGTCTGTCTGTCTCTGTCTGTCTCTGTCTGTCTGTCTGTCTGTCTGTCTGTCTGTCTGTCTGTCTGTCTGTCTGTCTGTCTGTCTGTCTGTCTGTCTGTCTGTCTGTCTGTCTGTCTGTCTGTCTGTCTGTCTGCGCACACATGGATGTGTGTGTGTGTGGATGTGTGTGTGTGAGAGAGACTGTTCTCCCACTCGGCCAGCCTTCATACATGTATTCATCAGGGCCTGGAGAGAAGGAGAGCTCAGGTCAATAATCACATCTGAGAAACACTCAGTCATCGCTTCTAATCCACGACAGGCGAGAGAGCCCACTCCCAAATCAATTAAAACCTAATTAGGCTCTCAGTTTCTTCTCAGGCCTTTTATCTTTTACGAACACACTGTAGTGTGTGTGCGTGTGTGTGTGTGTGTGTGTGTGTGTGTGTGTGTGTGTGTGTGTGTGTGTGTGTGTGTGTGTGTGTGTGTGTGTGTGGGTGTGTGTGTGTGGGTGTGTGTGTGTGTATTTGTCTTAAGCATGTGTCAGTTACAGCCAAAAAACACACATACTTTGTACACACACACACACTCATGGATTGCTAGTTTTCTAAGCTTCACCAAGGGAGCTCTGGAGTAATCCTCTTTTAATAGCCACCGTGATGTAGCATTAGGTGGGAATGTGTGTGAATTGGATCAAGGCCCTCATATTAATGTAGTTTGATCCTGGGCCTCTGCAGGTTTTTGTTCCAGCCCAGCACAAACACACTTCACTCAACTCATCAACAAAATCATCAAGCCCTTGATGAGTTAAATCAGGAGTGTTAGTGCTAGGCTGTAACAAATATGTGCACACCCTGCGAGGTTCCCAGAACAACCATTAACGGTCACTGATCTCTAGAGACTATGTCAATCTAAACATTCCTGCTCCCAATGACAGTGTATGGGGCTGTATTATTTGCGTGTGCGTGCATGCGTGCTGTTGTGTTTGCATGTCTGTGTGCATGTGTGTGTGCGTGCACACGTGGGTCCAACACAGAACAGTGATCCAGTGCTGTGCTGAAGGCTGCTGAAGGCCTTTCATTGTAATTAGATGTGAGACTGTTTCAACGGCTCTTGTTTGACGGCTCTGTCACATATCCAAGGGGAGGGTTGAGGGGGACGCTTATTAATTATTCGTCCCAGGAAGTCCACTGTGGAAAAGCTGAAATTCGCTGTTTTCATTAATCTGCTTGCTCTGCACTCATATTTAGCCTCACGTTGAAGTGTTTTACCTTTTTCCTTACAGGACAACCAGGTGTAACAGTATAACTTTAAACCGTCCCCTCGCCCCGACACGGGCGCGAACCAGGAACCTTCTGCACACATCAACAACTGACACCCACGAAGCGTCGTTACCCATCGCTCCACAAAAGCCGCGGCCCTTGCAGAGCAAGGTGCAACCCTACTTCTAGGTTTCCGAGCAAGTGACGTAACTGATTGAAATGCTACTAGCGCGTACCCGCTAACTAGCTAGCCATTTCACATCCGTTACACTCACCCCCCTTTCAACCTCCTCCTTTTCCGCAGCAACCAGTGATCCGGGTCAACAGCATCAATGTAACAGTATAACTTTACGTCGTCCCCTCGCCCCGACACGGGCGCGAACCAGGAACCTTCTGCACACATCAACAACTGACACCCACGAAGCGTCGTTACCCATCGCTCCACAAAAGCCGCGGCCCTTGCAGAGCAAGGTGCAACCCTACTTCTAGGTTTCCGAGCAAGTGACGTAACTGATTGAAATGCTACTAGCGCGTACCCGCTAACTAGCTAGCCATTTCACATCCGTTACACAGGGCTACAAGTTGATAAACAATTTGACATGAACAATTGCATTCATGAATTTGATTGATGAATGTCAATAAAGATATAAGGTCTGCCAAGCAAAAACCTGATAAAAATTTCAGGAAAAAAAGTACAGAAATTGTTTGCTCACTGGGAAATGAATATCCAACTAGTCAGTGACAACTGTGTGGAGTTTGGAGGTTGTGACAGCAACTATGAGCTTATTACAGTATTATAGACACTATGTCCTGGGATTTCTTATGATCTTCTATGTAGAAGAACACACAGGCATGCACGCACACACGCACCCTTACGCACATGCAGGCACACGCACACACACAGTATCTCATTCTCAGGTATGCCCCTTTCCTAGCTTCTTAAGTGTCAGTGACTCGTTTCTGTTGAGTTGGCTAATTTTGGAGAGGCAGGTGGGATTTGTCTGAGTTCAAGTTTCCCCTCTCTCTGTCTCTGAAATGACAGTTAAGAATTTGGGTTAGTTCAGGGAGGTCAATAGGTCTTAGGTCAAAGGTCATATGGACTAGAGTTCAATCACATTGAGCCCCAAAGCTGTTTTTTCTCTATTCTTCTCTTTGTCCTTGGTTTTAAGCTTGAATCATCCATTCAAGCATTCTACTGAAATCAATACATCCTTCTCGAAGCACCTCTTTTAACATATACATGATTAAAGAAATCCATAGGTAAGATGTCCAAATTAGGACAGTCTTAGTTTTGATTAAACAGCTCTTCCTGAGAGTAAGGGAACTCCTGCTGAGATTGAAACAATTCCTGCGTCTGTCCTAATATGGACGCCGCACATCAAAACATTTCAAGGATTTTTCATGAAATTCTCTATATCTCATTCTCAGGTATGATTTCATTGAGATCCGTGATGGTGGTTCGGACTCGGCTGAGCTGCTGGGTAAACACTGCAGTAACATCGCCCCCCCAGCCATCATCTCTTCTGGTACTGCCCTGCATATCAAGTTTGTCTCTGACTACGCTCACCAGGGGGCTGGCTTCTCTCTGCGGTATGAGATCTTCAAGACCGGTGAGCCAATACTCAAATGATGTCCGGCACCTCGTTATTGAGGCGTTTTTATAGATTTTTATTTGTGTGGGGGGGGGGGGGGGGGGGGGGGTCATGATCTTTAAGACAGGTGAGTGAATTCTCTAATTCTGCCTGATGAGCTCTTATTGGGGTGTTTTGATTGGTTGTTGGTCGTTGGGGGGGGGGGGGGGGGCGATGTTATTGGTTGTGTGATTGGGACGTTGATGTTTGACTGGTTGCTGAAAGGTTGGGATGGAGACATATGTAGAGAGATTTTGGCCAATCTTAGATGGACGCCAAGTTGTTGTCTCTGAGCATTCTATTTATTCAATAGAAATGTGTATTTAGAAACCTGTGGACTGCCATTGGTCAATATTGCCCATGAGGCGCTAACATGGCTTTCATCAAACCATGTAATGTGATCTAAGTTCATCCTAATACATTTTTGGGTTGAAACCACAATGTCCAGGGGATTGGCTCTGGGTGGCCATTCCCCTAACTAGCTAACTAGCCTTGTGCAACGGTGGGATGGTTGACTGAGTTCTTGCTATGGATGCCTTGGGCAGAAGGACCTATGATGACCTTCACCTTCACGTGGGGGAGTCTACCTCACACACGCACACCCATAGACACACTCGCTCACCTCGCAGACTCACACACACCCCGACCAATTAACTTCAAAAGAGGCAGGGAGGAAAATAAACATGGTTTTACAGGAAAGGGGGAAAAAAGCCTTAACTCTTTTCATCCTGTCTGAAAAGCATCTCAGGAATGCCTCTTTTAACTGGCCTGGGATCTGCTTCATCTAGAGGGGGGGGGGGGGGGGGGGGGGGTGGAGAGAGGTTACAGGCTGTATAGGGAGATGATGAGGAGGGAGGGGTGAGGAGGAGGGGGCAGGATGGGCGAGGGTGATTGAGAAGGGCTACAGGCAGTGAGGAGATGATTACTGGGAGAGGGAGAGGGTAGGGTGAGGATGGGTTGGGATTTGAGTTTAACGACGGTGCTGGTGGTGGTAGTGCATACGAGGAAGTGTACTTGACATACAGTACACTTGCGGTAGTGTGCTGATACACTGTACTGAGCTATGCTGATACACTCTGTACTGAGCTGGGCTTTGCTTGTAAGATCCCATTGACATTGATTTGTTTGGGTGGGATTCAGGTAGTAGTACCTCCTCTGTTTCAAAACGTTTTTAAACGTGATTTGAAAAACAACCGTTTTGAACGTGGCCCAGTTTTGTCATTTAGCTCTGTTACCAAGGCCACCAGCACAATGATATGATGATGTGATAGGGCTAATATTATACACACATACACACACTCTGTAACAGAATGGATGGGTATGCTGTTGCCATGGTTTTAACAAGAGCCTGCTATGCATTTGGGGTGCAAAAAACAATGGTATGCGTGTGTAGGTGTATAATTATGTATGTGTGATATGTGTTCGTGGGTGGTTACAGTGTGCTTGGGCGTTATAGGATTCTGTTTGTGTCTATGTAGGCGTATAGATGTGTGTGTGCATGCTCTCTTTGTGTGTGTGTGTGTGTGTGTGTGTGTGTGTGTGTGTGTGTGTGTGTGTGTGTGTGTGTGTGTGTGTGTGTGTGTGTGTGTGTGTGTGTGTGTGTGTGTGTGTGTGTCTGTGTGTGTTTCTGTGTGAGAGAGATCGACACGCAGAGCATATGTTTTGGAGTGCAGTCTTCTCTCCCTTTGCATCCTACACCCATCACGGTTGTTTATTTTAACAAGTCAGGCTCGGGCCAAATAGTTCCGCAAACCCAGTAGTTTACGAGTTCTGGGAGAACATTAGAGACTGCCAGGCACAACCCACCAGTGAGAGAGCGGTTGTTTATTTACAATGATGTTTGTGCACGAGGGATGTGCGTTCTAGTCTTATTTGTGTGCACTTGCAGTGTGTGTGTGTGTGTGTGTGTGTGTACATGCTCTAGTCCGTATGTGTTTTGAAGGAGGGCGTCACTGGTGGAGATATGATCTTAGGTCAATACACAGCTTGGAGGTGTGTCTGTCCGGCTGGCGGTTGTCCTCAGCCAGAGCCTGACCCTTCAGTCCTGCTTTCGCTGCCGATCAGGGTTGTGTTCATTAGGGCACACAATGGAAAACGTTTCAAAATAGTTTGCAACTGAAACTAAAATCAGTGTTTCTTATTGGGCAAGTCCGGGTAATAGTCCCTTCCTGTTTCAGTCTGTGTTCTGCCGTTTGGTGCCAAATGAACACGACCCTGCAGTATATCTCTTCTCTTCTCCTAGACTGCCATCAGCACCCAGGTTTAATGATGAGGAAGGAGTATGTTGTAGCTTCATTCAGAGAATACACAGTTAAGTAAGCAGAGTGTGTTTGTGTATACTGTGCCCACCTTCCTATGTTCAGTGCCGATAATGGATACAGGGATAATAAACAGCAATAAGATATTTGACTCCTCACCCTTAACTGTATTCCCAAATCCCTTTTTCCCTGAGCCCCCATCCCATCCCCCTGAGGGAACATGTGCCCCAAAACAACAACCCAAACCCACCCCACCCCCATCCCACACGCCCGCACCATAACCCCACAGTAGTGAATGTACACCCACTGCCCTCCCTCCCCCCATTATTGTTGTGCCCTACTTTCCTCACACACACTGGCGTATTAACCCCTCTTACCAAACCAGCCCCCCACTCTGCCCCCTGTCATGTGACTCTGTTACTGTGACGCTGTTACCACGGCTAGTACGGGATGACTTCCCGCCAAGCGGCCTCCTCCGGCCTCTAGCACTAGCAGAACCAATCGTGATTCGTCTTTCTGTGGTTCCCCTTGGGGGTCATGGTAGCTCCCCCCTAACCCAGTCTGTCGGGTCACCTTTAGAATGTAGTGGAATGTAGCCCAGATTGACCAGGGTGACTGACCTAGCTGTGACCCCTTCCTAACTGAATAAAGCATGGCTTCAGTGTAGTGTTCTCTGATCCAGTGGTTGTGCGAGCATACATGCACGCGTAAATAGACTGCTGTGTCTTAACTCGTCACGCTGTGGTACGCTCACAATGTTGTTTAGCTTTTCTTGGGTTTCCTGTTTTGCTTTTCTTGCCCCCCCCCCTCCAGACACACACACACAAACACAAACAACACACACGCCTCAAGTGTATTTCCGTGAAACCCTTGAGTTTACTCCAACGAGAGTAGGCTGCGAGACAGAGAGAGAGAGGGAAAGATAGAGACTGAGAGAGAGAGAGTGTTAAAAGAGGTTGTAATGTGCAACAGACGGGCGCAAATGTGGAGGTGAACTCTCACAGCATGAGGTGCACGAGGAGAAGGAAAGGAAGACGAAAAAAGGAGGAGGGGGAAGAGGGCGAATGAACAGACTGCGCATCCCTCCTAGGGATGGGGGGGGTGAAGGAATGGAGCGTGGGAGGGAGGGGGGATTCCCTGACACAACATGTGCAGAGACTACTCCGTCAGGCACTCGAGCGGAAAGCGCCGACGCGTTTCTACCCAGCAACTCACCCACTCCCCCCTCCTCAACCCCCCCCACCGGCAGACAGCTCTTGCCAAATGGCTGCTCGTGGTGAAATGTGCAAGCCAGGCGAGTGGCTGCTGTGCCAGACTTGTGTGTGAGGGGAAGAGGGGCTTGTTTTTGTAATGTTCATATAGTTGAACTAATAAGGACTAACAAAAGGGAGAGTACTCATGCATACACACCATCTCTCACACACACGCCACACACATATTTGGCATGTGACGATGTGAGCGTGCGAGACGGGTGGTAACACACACTGGGCTAATATAGACATGCAATGGTGTGATTGAAGCCCTCTTTCTTCTGCCTGGGTAACAGTCTAGTGCACCCTGACCCAGTATTGAGGATAACAGGGCCAGTGGGCCAGTGTGTCTCACACAACATGCTGAGGCTTAACACACACACACACACACACACACACACACACACACACACACACACACACACACACACACACACACACACACACACACACACACACACACACACTGAGGCAGACTTTCATTCACAAACACATACCCTGTCTATTATAAACCACAAAACCTATGTAGCATGCAGTATGCGTTTTCATTCAATCACACACACTGGCACACTTTCACAGTGTCACGCCTGTTCTTCCACACAAACACACACACACAGCATTCCCTATTCAGTGAGGGGCAGTCAATGAGCAGTAGTAGACCTTGCTGGAGTAGTGCTTTAGCATGCTTTCTCCTGGACTTGTCTGTTGTGTGTGTGTGCGTGTGTGTGTGCGCGCGTGTGTGTGTGTTTCCTCTCTTCCTGCGGTAAAAGGCAGCAGTCCCTATCTCCATGAGGTCTATAAAAGTGTGTCGGCATAGTGACGGGTTAAGGCAGGCATCACACTGGCCTTGTCTCTACTCGTTAAACGAGAGGGTCTGACTGACCAATGGAGGCACAGGAGACACAAACACGCACACACACACACACATATATGTACACATGCACGGATGGACAACACCCATGCACAAGCACGCACGCACGCACACGCACACACAACACACATGTGGCCTTTGGAGACACATAGTGAGAACATTTAGACACTACACGTGGTGATGGTTGTGGTTGTTGTGATGTGGTTGAAGTAGGGTCATACAAGGTCAAATCAGATCTGAGGGGGGGGGGGGGGGGGGGGGGGGGCTTTGCCTCTTCCTCTTTGCTGCTCTTTCTGTTTGCCATGCCCCTCACAGAATCATTGCTATGTGCTGTTGGTAGAGCTAGTCTGTGTATTCGCAGTTTGCGTGGTGTAAGTATGCGTGTATGTGTGTCCCAGCAATGTTTTGAATAACAAGAGAGGAAGAGGAGAGGGAAGAAAGAGAGAGAGAGAGAGACAGCGCGAGAGGGTGAGAGGTGGGAACACAGAGAGTTTGGGGATTGTAAGGTGCAGGTGTATATGATCCGTGCTTCGAATAAATGAGAGCGCGAGAGAGACATGCACACAGATCATTAATGTGCACGTCCATAAACCCTCAGTAACTCAGGGGTAAGTTTATATGGGAGGCACATCTGTCGAGAGCTCAAGGTGAGCCGCCCAGGGCGCATAAATCTGCATAGCTAATGAGCTGCCGACACGCCGTGCCGCTTAGCGAGCTTACCCCCGTTTGTTTTGGCATGTGTTTTTCTTCACTCTTCTTCTCTTTTTTTTGAAGCAAGGGAGTAAACGCAGAGCTTACTGGGCTGTGGGTTGTGGGGACGGTTATGAGGTTTATGATGAGGCGTGTGTGTGTCAAAGGTCAAATGGGGCTGCTTATATTTGTCCTGTTTCGCTGCGTGTACAAGAAGGGTAACCTGTACGAGTGTGAGGTGTGAAATGGAAATGTGTTTTTCTGAATATCCCAACTCCCCCTGAGACACCCTCGGAGAGTGGGGTCATGGCCAGGGATCTGCCATTATTGACGGCGACCCTGAAGCAATTAGGGTTAAGTACCTTGTTCAAGGGCACATCGACAGATTTTTCACCTAGTCAGCTCGGAACCAGCGACCTTTTCGGTTACTGGCCCAACACTCTTAACCACTAGGGTACCTGCCACTCTGTGTGTGTGTGAGAGAGTGCGTGCATGCGTGTGTATGTGAATATGTGAGTTACACAATGAACTGCAACTGGATTCTATTATTGCTGTCTTGCAGTGACAAATGTATTTTCTTTAAAAAGATACCCTACTAGTAAAAAAAAATATTGCTTTTCTGTGGTAAATTACTCATGTCTGTGTTCTCCATAGGATCGGAATTCTGTTTCCGGAATTTCACCAGTCCTTCCGGAGTGATCGAGTCCCCCGGCTTCCCTGACAAGTACCCCCACAACCTGGAATGTTCTTACATCATCATAACTCCGCCCCACATGGACGTGACCCTGACCTTCTTGACCTTTGACCTGGAGAACGATCCCCTGCTGTCAGGAGAGGGAGACTGCAAGTACGACTGGCTGGACGTGTGGGACGGGCTGCCCCAGGGTGAGTGCTTACCAGACACATACACGCATGCATGTCTACACACACATTCACACATACACTTTCATATACACACACATACACACTATATGAGGTACCTGCATGTATTTGAACACAAACACACACACATACGCACACACGTCATCTACAATACCTCAATGAAGCTTTTCCTTCAGCCTTTGTCTCAATAACAATCCCGGAACTAGCCCGTTCCTGCATTAGCCATTCTACACCTCCCAGGACTTTCCCATGACCTGTTTCCCATTCATCCCCTTCATCACGCCTACTTTGCCCCACTTCCCCCTCGCTTCAATCTGCCATTATCACACAGCTCTCTCTTCCTGTTTGGTAATAGGGAGTATGGTGAAGTTGCCCCTAGATGCTGTTCTTGGGTCAGTTTGGCATTTTTCTCACAAATAGTTAAGGTTAGGATTGGGGCAGGGGAAGCTAATCCTAGATCTGTACCTAGGGGAAACTTCACACCGAAGCGATAGTGAGAGTGCAGTGCATGAGGGGTATCGGTTGCCGTGGCGGTGAGGCGCCTGTGGGCAGAGTTACATATTGCACCATAGCTACATGCTAGTGGTATCAAGAGAGATCAGGAAAGGAAGGGAAGGGGAACACTAGTAGGAGAAAGCTCTGGAGAGCGGCATCAAAGCGCTTCGTATCTACCGCTGGGGCTGGGAGCAAGATGATGTTAGATTAGTAGAGAGGAGAATTGCTCAAATATTTTAAACTTGAAATGGGGGCCCCAATACAACAGCGTCAATACCTCCTCACTTAGGGACAAACTACTCCCATTTTCAATGTGGTTTAAATGGTTGGGTCAATCGCACAAGCTTAATAGAGATTCGTCTTGGGAGCAGTGTACTTTTCTATTACATGACCCATGTGGGAAGTACATTACATTTACAGACTAAAACTATACATAATAAAACTAAAGTATTGGGCATCAGTTCCATTTTAACTCAGAGAAGAGAGACAATATTCGTTGAAATTCCAATTCAAGAATCGTTTTTTCATTACTTGAATTAAGAATTTCAATTAACTTCCTTGATTGTCTGAACTGAAATGGAATTGAGCCCAACCCCATCAAGCACATTAGTCGGAACACTGAAGAGTCTTTAGATCTGAAGGAAAGGAATGGAAAACTGATTTGGGGAATCTTTAGGAACATTGTGTGTGTGTCTGTAATCCTGGGGAGCTGGGTGGGATTGGGTGGGTTTGAGAAGATTGGGTGACAGCAGTGTATAATCTAAAGTCTGCCCCCACAGTGGGTCTTAATCCCAGCCTAAACCACACGAGAGGGAGAGTCTCATGCTGAGACACAGACCTTCAGCGTTTTCATTAGTTGCTTACTCCAGTTTAAGCCTATGTCTGGACTAAAAAGCACTTTCAATGGAGATGCTCACATTCCATAAAATAAAATACACTGATGCTAATAAAACATGTTAAATCCTGAAATAAATATATAAAAAATAGGAAACACATCCGAGTTTGCTTTTTTGCAGGCGTGTAGGAATCCTTTGATGATATCGAATAAACGTGCAAGTTTTTATTTTATTTTATGAAATAAATAAATTAGAAGGTCTAACAAGTATTTTCTTCAGTTTTTGTCAAACACTGAAAACATACTGTATATGTTGCATGAAGATCCCTCCTAACTATTTGTGTCTGTCTGGGTTTCCAGTGGGCCCTCTGATTGGTCGTTACTGTGGTACTAAGATTCCTCCTGAGATCAAGTCGTCGTCTGGTTTACTGTCTCTGTCCTTCCACACGGACATGGCTGTGGCCAAAGACGGCTTCTCAGCCCGCTACAACATGACACACAAAGAAGTCAGTGACAGTAAGTAGCCCAACCCCTCTGTCTCTGTCCGTCCGTCTGACTTTCGTT
>NC_052313.1:39823955-39826455 GCF_016432855.1 Salvelinus namaycush
TCAGCAAACTTAACATGTGTAAATATTTGTATGAACATAACAAAATTCAACAACTGAGACATAAACTGAACAAATTCCACAGACATCTGACTAACAGAAATGTAATGATGTGTCCCTGAACAAAGGGGGGGGGGGGGTCAAAATCAAAAGTAACAGTCAGTATCTGGTGTGGCCACCTTAAGTAAGTTAAGGTTAACCTTAACCTTAAGCATTACGTACTGCAGTGCATCTCCTCCTCATGGACTGCACCAGATTTTCCAGTTTTTGCTGTTAGATGTTACCCCACTCTTCCACCAAGGCACCTGCAAGTTCCCAGACATTTCTGGGGGGAATGCCTCGCCCTCACCCTCCGATCCAACAGGTCCCAAACATGTTCAATGGGATTGAGATCTGGGCTCTTCGCTGGCCAAGGCAGAACACTGACATTCCTGTCTTGCAGGAAATCACGCACAGAACGAGCAGTATGGCTAGTGGCATTGTCATGCTGGAGTGTCATGTCAGGATGAGCCTGCGGGAAGGTACCACATGAGGTAGGAGGATGTCTTCCCTGTAACGCACAGCATTGAGATTGGCTGCAATAACAACAAGCTCAGTCCGATGATGCTGTGACACACCGCCCCAGACCATGACGGACCCTCCACCTCCAAATCAATCCCACTCCAGAGTACAGGCCTCGGTGTAATGCTCATTCCTTCGACGATAAACGTGAATCCGACCATCACCCCTGGTGAGACAAAACCGCAACTCGTCAGTGAAGAGCACTTTTTGCCAGTCCTGTCTGGTCCAACGACGGTGGGTTTGTGCCCATAGGCGACGTTGTTACCGGTGATGTCTGGTGAGGACCTGCCTTACAACATGCCTACAAGCCCTCAGTCCTGCCTTTCTCAGCCTATTGCGGACAGTCTGAGCACTGATGGAGGGATTGTGCGTTCCTGGTGTAACTCGGGCAGTTGTTGTTGCCATCCTGTACCTGTCCCGCAGGTGTCATGTTCGGATGTACCGATCCTGTGCAGGTGTTGTTACACGTGGTCTGCCACTGCGAGGACGATCAGCTGTCCGTCCTGTCTCCCTGTAGCGCTGTCTTCGGCGTCTCGCAGTACGGACATTGCAATTTCTTGCCTTGGCCACATCTGCAGTCCTCATGCCTCCTTAAAGCATGTCTAAGGCACGTTCACACAGATGAGCAGGGACCCTGGGCGTCTTTCTTTTGGTGTTTTTCAGCGTCAGTAGAAAGGCCTCTATATTGTCCTAAGTTTTCAGTACTGTGACCTTAATTGCCTACCGTCTGTAAGCTGTTAGTGTCTTAACGACCGTTCCACAGGTGCATGTTCATTAATTGTTTATGGTTCATTGAACAAGCATGGGAAACAGTGTTTTAACCCTTTACAATGAAGATCTGTGAAGTTATTTGGATTTTTACGGATTATCTTTGGGGTACTGAAAAAGGGACGTTCATTTTTTTGCTGAGTTTACGTTAAAGCCACCGTGGACTGTAGAGAGGGGGAGAGTCATCAGCTTTTTTAATCCCAACCTCCTTTCTCCCTTTGGGGCCCCTGTGTGTCTGTTTCAGCTTTGGGTGGCAGTGGGGGGCATACAATGTCTGTGAAGCGATTATTTGAGGAAATGGATTTAGAATTAAATTAAAAACTCAAACAGCTGGAAATTCCACCCCTCTCCGCACACACACCACCGCTGACCTTAGAGATGACTGTCTGGACTGGAGATCAGTTGTGTGTGTGTAGGAGAGGGGGGGGGGTCACAGTCTGTCTAGTAATATACATACAGAATGTGCGTACCAGACGTAGGTTTAAATAGATGGGCGGGGTTTGTACATTTTAGACTATTCTATTGGTTCATACACACGCACAGGTCTGGTACACGCACACACACGCACTAAACCTCGTAGAAACAGGTCACGATACTCATTCTAACTGCCTCTTTCAATGCCCTCTCAGTGGACGTTATCTGGAGCCGTACAAGATAGAACGTCCCCTGTCCATATGTATGTTCCGTGACAGTTAATCCAACAATGGTGGCGTCTGACAGACACACAGAGTTTGAGTTAGCCTGGCCCTAAGGCCCTAAGCCCTTAGAGATCCTTTAAGTGTTTAAACCAGGGAACACGGTGGGGGGGCATGGCAATGAAAGGAGATTTGCCCTTCTGATTGTCATTTAACAGTTAGTTTCTAGCTAAACCAATGGGCTGGTTATGGGAGTGTCGGAGTGTGTGTGTGGGGGGAATGTGTGTTCATATGTGTGTGTGTGTGTGTGTGTGTGTGTGTGTGTGTGTGTGTGTGTGTGTGTGTGTGTGTGTGTGTGTGTGTGTGTGTGTGTGTGTGTGTGTGTGTGTGTGTGTGTGTGTGTGTGTGTGTGTTTGTGTGCGCGTGCATGTCCCACTGGTGATATGTCGTCAGGTATAAGTCAACTACAGTATGAGTGAAGGGATTGGGACATCCTGTCCGTCTGCTGAGCATGTGTGTGTGTGTGTTTGCAGGATGTG
>NC_052313.1:39831455-39848955 GCF_016432855.1 Salvelinus namaycush
GTCCAGGTGTCTAATGAGCGGAATGACTTTTGACCCTGCTGATAGGGTAATTGAGGTCAGGGGTAAGGGGTAAGGATGTAACTAGAGAGAGGAAGAGGAAACAGAGGGGACTGGGGATGTCTGCAGCACGACTCTCCTTCTCCTATCCCCACCCTCTCTCTCTCTATTTCTCCCTCTCTCATATCCTTCTTTATTTTCTAAAAACCCTCCCTCACGCCCTCATGTCCCCCCCCCAAAAAAAAAGTTATGTTGAATGTCTGACATCACAAAATGAAGTTCTAAAATGTCGTTTTCTGTGTGGCGAATGGTGGTTTGGGCCGTTAAAGGATAAGTGACATTATCTCTATACCATCTGGCAGTAGGTGAGAACTGGCTATGTTTACTTCTGGAGGGCGGTTTATGGTTTGGACTCATGGGTGTTAGGTTAACACACACACACATGCGTATGAGCATAAGCAGTGCACAGGGCCAAACAAAATACCGGGGGACAGAGTGGCCTCGGACACAGGGAGAGGAAGATCGGAAGAGATAGAGAGAGTGAAAAGACTGTAGTGAGGAAGAGGAAGAGGGAGTGAAGGAAAGGTTGGCAGAATGATTATAGCCTCCGATACATAGAAGAGAGGGGAGGAAAATATAATACAAATAAAGTCAGAGAGAAGAACAGACAAGTAATGATATAGAGAGTGAAAGAGAGAGAGAGGGAAAGCGAGAGAATTACCATAGACACAAAGGAGAAGAGCGAAAGAGACGCATTGAAAGCACATTCAAGTATTTGACTATAGGCCTACATTGCATATGACAGTAGGCCGGCATTTCATGCAAAAACATTGCTTTAAATAAGCCTTGTTAAAACCTCTAGCTCTGGCGCCCTCTGTGGTCAGTTGGTGTAACGACTCTCCCTGGCTGTCAGTCTGGTGCATTTTAGGCCACAATACACGTTTCTACAGTGTCTGTGTCCCAAATGGCACTCTATTGCCTTTGTAGTGCACTACATAGGACATAGAGTCCCATTTGGAACACAGTCAGTGTCTGCTTTAACTGATATTAAGCTTTTTGCCTGTGGTCCTTTCTTCTTCTGAGTTCCTCTTATATCTGGAGTTGGACAGTCCAAACGGGGGGGGGGGGCGGGGTCTGGGTGTGTTATCGCATCCCAGAGGACGGTCTTGTGGTTTCCTGTGTCTCTCTGTGGTTTCAGACTTGCAATGAGCCTCACTGGAAAGAAAGAGGGGGAGATGGACAGAGAATGGAGAGAGAGTAGAGAGAGAGAGAGAGAGAGAGAGAGAGAGAAAGATGTTTTTATGGGGTGTGGTTGGTGGAAGACCTCCAGACCGGATAGAGGGATAGGACATGAGGTGGGTCAGAAGTCTCTCACCATTGGTTCCTCCCACAAGCATGAGGGGACGTCTGTTGTCTGTCTGTGTCCTTCCTCTAACAAGGGAGAGGCTCCTCTCCTACAGTCACATTTACCCTCTGACCTCTAACCTCGCTCCCTGAGGGGTCAAGAGAGGAAGGGAGGTGTAAGGAGTGGGGTGGACGTTCAGGACGGATGCCACAGGAAGTAGTCCCTGGTCTTGTCCTGCCCTCCTGCAGAGACTTCCTGTTATTGTTACAGAACGCCCAATCCTGTCCGACCTTGCCCTGTCATGTCCATCAAGCATTTCTGTCCACTGTTCAGTCCCCCCAGGGTGGTAGTGTGTGCGGTGTGGGAAAGGGAGTGTGTGTGTGGTTGGGATGTGTGTGTGTGTTCGTTGCGTGTGTGTGTCTGCCCTTCCAAACCCCTACCATCCCTCACCGTTTGCCCCACAAACACAGACAGAGAGCTGGGTGGGTGTCATTGGATCTGTGTTTAGGTTGTCTGTGCTTAGCTGGGGCTCTGTGTGTGTGCAGCGAAGCGAGACTCACACTGCGGGCTATGGATGTGTGTGGTAGAGAGAGAGATTGCGAGGAAGAGAGAACTGAAAACTTGCTCGCACACCTTTTCACTTTTTGTAAAAAATCAAGTCCCAAAATTATTGTTTGGAATGTGAGGACAAAAATCCCCTCTTTGACACGCACAGCTCATAGCTCCACGCACCTGCAGATTTAACTAACATTTACATGTTGGTAATTTAGCAGATGCTCTTATCCAGAGCGATTTACGGTCAAGAAATTGAGCGCGGCAATCCTCTCTTCTCACTGTGTCACTCACTCATTCACTCATCCCCATCACGCCGGCTGATGCATCGGGCAGCAACAAAGGCTATCCACTTCTGTCAGTGTTTGGCCACCTTCAACACTGTGCCCTAGCACTGCTGATGTGTGTGTGGTATAAAATGTGTGTGGTATCTTTTGATTGGTATAAACGTCTAACCGTATACCCCTCTTTGTGTGTTCTCCAGATGTTCCATGCGAACACAGACCCATCTGAGGTGGTGTTGAACCGCATACCCCAGCCCGTCTTAGCCCGCTTCGTACGCATCCGGCCTCAGAACTGGAAGAACGGCATTGCCCTGCGTTTCGAGCTCTACGGCTGCCAGATCATAGGTGTGTGTGAGAGGGAGCCAAGGGAAAAGAGACGTCTCAGTTATTTTGCCTTAGATACTTGAGGCATCTTTTACATTATATCCTCTGTCCCACTGCACGTCAAAACAGAGTATTTTTGAGAGACAAAATGTGTTCCGGCATCTCCTGCTCTCAGTGAAGAAACTTTAAAAATTCCCTTAGAAGAAATGCCAGCCAGTTTATGCATTAACTACGCAGTAACATGAGCACACACACACACACACACTCACACACGCATACATAAGAACTTCCGACAGCAACCAGAGCATTAGTCTAATCAAAGTTTTACTCTGTGCTCAGCCAGCATGTCTCCAATCACTTCCTCGTCCGCATTCGTCTTTTTTCCCTCACTCTCATTCTCTCTACCTTTCCACTATGTTTCTGCTCCCCTTCCTCCTTCTCCTAAATTTCTCCCTCGTAATCATTATTTTCTCTCGCTTTCATTTTCTCTCTCATTCCATACTCTGTTCTTGCTTTTCACTTTTTCTCCCCCTCTCGCTCCCTCTCCACCTACTCCAATTCTCTCTATCAATAGCCTTTCTCTACCTCTGAATAATTCTCTGTCTCTCCCCGTTTCCCTCTTCCTCTCCCTCTCCTGCCCTTTAAACTGTTTTTGACTTCAGGATATCAGCCTACTTTCTCTCAACCCCATACAATCTCGCAGATGCAGTATGTCACAAGAAAGGGTCACAATCAATCATTCATGACACTCTTGTTCACTTGTAAACCTTGAACTGTGATTCACAGAGGGAGAGAGAGTACCACTCATTAGCTAGTATTGCAAGTGCATGTTAGACTGGCTCTCACCGTTCAGGTACACACATAGTCACTTGAAGACAAGCACGATGACCTCACGTCGATACACACACTCACATACACACACACACACATACATTTCTGTTGTCATTTATCCATAATTTACATTCATTGCCAGTGCTGTGACATAACAGCATGAAACTTTGATCTGTGTGCTCTTAAACCGTCAACCCTACTAATGCTCTCCTCTCTCTCTCTCTCCTCTCTCGGTCTCACTCCCTCTGTCTCGTCTTGTCTCTGGTCTTCTCTCCCCTGTTTCTCCCTCGGTCTCTTCCTCGTTAATCTCCTCTACCGTCCTCTTTCTCTCGCTCTTTCCCCTACCATTCTCCCTCGCTCTTTCTTTCTTCTCTCTCCTAGTTCCATCTCTCTCTCCTCCTCCTCTATCATCTCCTGGAACCCCTCCCCTTCTCTCCCTCCTTCTCTCTCGTTGCTTCTTTTACAGATAATATGTGAGGGTTGAAATGTGATAGTTTTGTGTAATGTATGACATTGACCCAATAAAGGGGATTTTGATCAATAATTTCCCTTCCCACTCCCCCTCCCTTCCCCATCCCTCTCCCCACTCATCTTCTTCCATAACTTCAGATGCTCCGTGTTCAGAGATGCAGGGCCTCCTCTCTGGCCTGCTCCCCGACGCCCAGATCTCAGCCTCGTCAGCTCGAGACATGCTGTGGTCCCCTGGGAATGCCCGCCTTGTGGGCAGCCACTCAGGCTGGTTCCCCAGCCCCGCTCAGCCCCTGGCTGGGGAGGAGTGGCTCCAAGTGGACCTGGGTGTCCCCAAGACTGTCGGGGGGATTATTACCCAGGGGGCGAGGGGCGGAGAGGGGACAAGCAGCACGGACAACAGGGCCTTTGTGAGGAAGTACCGCGTGGCTCACAGTCTAGACGGGAAGGACTGGGGGTACGTTATGGACAGCAAGACCAGCCAGTCCAAGGTGGGTGTGGGGGAGGGTGACATGTGTAGGGGTGGGGGTGATGTTGGGGTTGTGTGTGCGTGCGTGTCAGTGTAAAGTATGATTATACTCATTTAAATAATCTACACAAAGATTTTTGCCACAGTACATTTCAATATTTCTGCTTTATTTCTGTTTGTGTGTTGCAGATATTTGAGGGGAATACCCACTACGACACCCCTGAGCTACGCCGTTTTGAGGAGACCCTGGCCCAGTTCATCAGGATCTATCCAGAGAGGTGGTCTCCTGCCGGGATCGGGATGAGAGTGGAAATATTGGGCTGTGACGTGCCAGGTAAGCCCGTGGTATTCTATTAACTTTCCCGGCTTAGACACATGTACACTCCTCTCCCCACCGGAGACCGAGGTTCAATCCCCGCTCCAAACGTTCAATCTGTTTCTCCTCTCTGTCATTTCATAACTGCCAAAATATCCTACAAATATACACTACCGTTCAAAAGTTTGGGGTCACTTTAAAAATGTCCTTGTTTTTGAAAGAAAAGCAATTTTTTTGGTCTATTAAAATAATCAGAAATGCAATGTAGACATTGTTAATGTTGTAAATAACTAAATTAGCTGGAAACGGCTGATTTTTAATGGAATATTGACTTAGGCGTACAGAGGCTCATTATCAGCAACCATCACTCCTGTGTTCCAATGGCACGTTGTGTTAGCTAATCCATAATTTGCAATTATGTTAGCACAGCTGAAAACTGTTGATCTGATTAAAGAAGCAATAAAACTGGCCTTCTTTAGACTAGTTGAGTATCTGGAGCATCAGCATTTGTGGGTTTGATTACAGGCTCAAAATGGCCAGAAACAAAGACCTTTCTTCCGAAACTCGTCAGTCTATTCTTGTTCTGAGAAATTAAGGCTATTCCATGCGAGAAATTGCCAAGAAACTGAAGATCTCATACAAGGCTGTGTACTACTGCCTTAACAGAACAGCTCAAACTGTCTTTAATCAGAATAGAAAGAGGAGTGGGAGGCCCCGGTGCACAACTGAGCAAGAGGACAAGTACATTAGAGTGTCTAGTTTGAGAAACAGACGCCTCACAAGTCCTCAACTGGCAGCTTCATTAAATAGTACCCGCAAAACACCAGTCTCAATGTCAACAGTGAAGAGGCGACTCCGGGATGCTGGCCTTCTAGGCAGAGTTGCAAAGAAAAAGCCATATCTCAGACTGGCCAATAAAAATAAAATATTAAGATGCTCAAAAGAACACAGACACTGGACAGGGGAACTCTGCCTAGAAATCCAGCACCCCGGAGTCGCCTCTTCACTGTTGACGTTGAGACGGGTGTTTTGCGGGTACTATTTAATGAAGCCCCCAAACTTTTGAAAGGTAGGGTATATTTTTTAAAAGTGTGTGGGCGTGCGCGTACTATATATCATCTGTGAGTCTACTGGATACGCGATTAGGGAGTTGGAAAGCAAGTGGAAGTGGAAAAATCAGGGGAGTCTTGGAAAGAGTGAAGGTTAAAGTTACAGGGAGTGGAGAAAGGGTTGGACGGGTTTTGAGCAATCTGTCCCAAGGGTACCACACACACACACACACACAGGCACACACTGCTGGTATGGTCTGCTATCCAGATGTGAGGTAGTAGACACATCTGGTCTCTCACTGCTCACTACTCCCACTGGGCCTGCGCAGGACACCTGAGCTACAGCACCAGACAGTGGGCTCAACACCTACACACGCACACGCACACACACACACACACACACACACACACACACACACACACACACACACACACACACACACACACACACACACACACACACACACACACACGAACACACACACATACAAACAACACAACACCTCGGCTCCACCTGTCACACAAACACACACACCCTCACTGCAAGCATACAGTACACACACACACACACACACACACACACACACACACACACACACACACACACACACACACACACACACACACCCTCACTGCAAGCATACAGTACACACACACACACACACACACACACACACACACACACACACACACACACACACACACACACACACACACACACACACACACACACACACACACACACACACACACACACACACACACACACAACACCTCGGCTCCACCTGTCACACAAACACACACACCCACACTGCAAGCATACAGTACACACACACACACACACACACACACACACACACACACACACACACACACACACACACACACACACACACACACACACACACACACCTCATCTCCCCTGAGCTGGTTCTAGGCTCCTCTCTCTGTTCCCACCCTGACTAGGATGTTCAACACATACGCATAAACACACACAGACAGACACTATAATGGCTCCTAATGGGCCTACACAGGACGTCTGTGCTGAAGTCTCAACACCTACACCTACACACTGTAATCAGTATTAGGGGAGAGCTTGTCTGTGCGTGTGTGTGTGCGGTGTGTGTGTGTGCGTGCGTGTGTGTGCGTGTGCGTCTGTGCATAAGGAACACAGCCCTGTTCGGTGGTGTAAGGAGGATGTGGACCTCTTAATATTTCATCGCACTCTTCTCTGACTCACTCACTATGCCATTAGGGAGGAGAAACAAGGCCAGAACCCTCCATTAACACAGAACAAGAGGACACAAACACACACACGCTCTCTCTCTGTCAGAATAACAGGCTAGTGCTCTTTGTTAGGGACCCTCAGTGCCACACCCACGATTGGCCTACATGACTGACTGACAAATGAGCTGCATTCCTCCCCTCCCTGCATCTCTCTCTCTCTCCTTGCTGTCCTATGTCACTCACTCCTCACCCCATCACTTCCTGCTGCTGCCCCAAGTGGGGTCTACACATAGGCCCTGGGATTCAAACCGGCAACCCTTCACCTTGAGGCCACAGCCATGCCGATGTTAACCCTGCCACATGTAAAAGGCATTGAGACCAGGTGAAAGCCCTGTGTTAAAGCAATCCGTCACAGGCTCCTCTTTATTGGACATGGAGGATATCCCAGAGAGATAGAGTAGTTTAACACCACACTGGTGTTCAACAAAGCATTTGGTCCACAAGTGTTCACAGCGCTTGAGTGGGAGGGTTGGAGTGCTATGCCTCGTAGCACAGGATTGTAAATCTTTTGTCACCCCTCCTTTTTCCTCCCACCACCTCTCTTTCTCATTCTTCGCTCTTCTTCTCTCTCTTTCTCTCCTCGCTCTGTATCTGTCTCTCTTTACCTCTCTCTGTCTCTCACTCGCTCTCCCTCTATCCTCTGTCTTCCTCTCTCCCCCAACTATCTCTCTCGCTCTCTCTCACTCTCTCACTCTCTCACTGTTAAATCCCACACATGGGTCTGTTCTCTCCTCTCCTCTCTCTGTTCCCACCCTTAGGCATAGTGCGTGGGTCTGTAAATGTTTTTGTTCTTCTTATTTCCTCCACTCTCCTCTGCTGTTTCTCATCACACCCTCCCTCTCTCTGTTCTCTGCTGTCCATTCCAGGCTCTTTGGTCTCATTTCTTACACACACACCTCACACATGTACACACTTATGCGCACACACACACACACGCACGCACGCACATGCTTTGGACACAAAACTCCGAGATATCTCTTCTGTCTTCTTTCAAGATCAATTTCGGAGGTTTCTCTTAGGCTTTGTTTCACAGTCTTTAAGGACATATTGTGCTCTATTTGAACCTTTTACTGCAGTGGGCTAAATTAGGGTCACACAGAGTGTTTCTCTGTAGTCTTAAACAAATCTACTTTGAAACAAAAGTATACACCTCACACACATGGTTATGGGCTTTTAAAAAAAGCCCCCTGTAAAAGAAGACACCATGTCAGATATAGAGTTGAAATGTATTCAATTTACACTTTATATACATCACAAGAAGAAGAAAAAAAAGTTTGACATATTTTTGGGACGATTTTTAAAAATAATGTTGATTAATTATGAATTTATGAAAAATATTAATAACATTCTGGCTTTTGATGAATAAATAAATTGGCCTGTCAACACATTTCATGGCTTAATACTGCGTGCTGTTGTCTCCGGTTGCGTTGTCACCCAACTACAATTAGGCTGGTGGCACGGAATATTATTTTCCTAGTCCATTGTGGATTGAATAGCATAGGCTACAGTAATGAGTAATAGCACAGTAAAAAAACAAAAAAACAGCTGGTGTTTGCTCAATATGTTTGGAGTGTTGACAGTCATAATTGTTGTAATTGGCGTCAATGAATAAAGGCCTTTACGCATCACACTTCAAAAAAAATAGTAATACTAGGCTCCTGTGAATTGTCTTGTATGTGCGAGGCACGTTCTCAATAAACAATATATAGCCTGGGCCTACCGTTGATATGGTGTTATAGGACTGAATAATTTGAATATGTGCATCTTTGCTAACTGGACAAGATGTGCTCTTTGGAACGGGGATGTGTACAAGCCGAATAGAGTTGCCTTTGCACTGCAGGTAGGCCTATGTGAATTGGGAATAATGCAAAAGTATGATGACTAAGAGTGAAACATTTCAGGGGCGGCAGGTGGCCTAGCGGTTAAAGCGTTGGGCCATTAACCGAAAGGTTGCTGGATCAAATCTGTCGTCAAGGCAGTTAACCCTCCACGCAGCCTATATGCCCATCATGGAAGGATAGATGAGATAATCCGGTGACAATTGTATTTAGAAACATTTAAGTTAGGTTCCTGTAACAATGTTTTCTGTTTTGTTTGATTAAAAAACAAGCCCTTGTAGGCTACCCTTACCCTACTATAACGAAACAGCAATGTAGGCCGACATTGTAAATAAGATTTTGTTCTTAACTGACTTCCCTGGTTAAATAAAGGTTAAATAACAAAACAAAAAAAACATTTAGAAACCTTTTATGGATAGCCTACTTGGCTAATGCATGGCCAGGATAAGAAAGACACCAGACACATTGCTGTTGAACCAGCTTTCGTTATAGTAGGGTAAGGGTAGCCTATATGGGCTTGTTTTTTAATCAAACTAAACAGAAAACAAGCAATTGTTACAGGAACCTAACTTAAGTGTTTCTAAATACGATTGTCTTCGGATTATATAATCTATCTTTCCATGATGGGCATGTAGCCTGCGTGGAGTTTTTTTTACGCACATCCAAAATAATAACAGGAGCTGGCTAAAATAATGTACAATAGTACATAGATAAAAAGGGGATGTCTGCTCACTGTTTTTGCTGCTCCCAAACTTGATGTTTTAATAAAGCTTTGGTGATTAAGATGTATTTCAAAGTGAGCGAATGGATTGAGCAGGACAAAAAATGCATTGGGCAGGACCCAAAAAAACCTGAGGCTGTGCTTGGTTTTTAATAATAATTAAATGAAATGGGAGAAGAAGAAAAAACGTTTTTGTGTGGGTTTCTAAATACGAGGTTTACGGGCACAAAAAGTACATATCTCTTGTTTTCACTGTGCGTATGGGTACTGTGCATCATGGCTGGATAGGCTGCACTCAAAATCCATGCCATAAACAACCGTGTTATTGCTAAAACCAGCTTTTGGTTGGTCTTTTAAATATCCCCACGAGCGCTGCCTGAAATTGGCACTTTGGCGCACGTTTTTAAGGACACAGCTAAAATATTGACACCCCTCCCACCTCCGCACAAGCAAGCTCATATAAACCAGGTAAATTACCAATCCTGGTGCTAGGGTTTGAAAATAGAAGACCGCCGGCTTTAACAGGTCGAAATTGCAAAGGAAGCGTGCGTTTGACAATTGTGCTGGTTTAATGGGTGTGCGTGTGGGCGGGCGGGTGTGTGTGTGTGTGTGTTTTACAGAGGCTCTTTACATAATTGACACTTTTTTTTTTCTTGCTCAAATTTTGTTGAGTCAGATTGTTCAGAGAGAGCTATGGCTGTTTTCCAGAAGAGAAGGAGCGGAGTAGGGGGCTGGGGGGGATTGAGAACAGTGAGAAAGGGGGAAGGGGTGGAGCGCTGTTCACTGTGTTCTCTGAAACATGACAGTTCCCCTGGTGCCGTTTGTATCAAGCGTCTCAGTGTAGGACTGATGATTTAGGATCGCTTTTGCGTTTTAGATCACAGCAAATGACATAACATAGATAGAGGGCTGAGTAGATCCTAAAAAAAAAGTATTCCTACTATAAGACACTTGATACTGTACATATGGGCCCTGTACTCATTTCCGGTCGGAAGTGCAGCGCTTCCTCATCCTCCTCGACTGCACATTGACTCTGTACGGTACCCCCTGTATATAGCCTCCCTATTGTTATTTTACTAATGCTGTTTAATTATTTGTTACTTATGTTTTCTTTTTTTTACTTACCACTTTTTTTTCTTATAAAACTTCTTAAAGCATTGTTGGTTAATGGCTTATAAGTAAGCATTTCACTGTAAGGTTTACACCTGTTCTATTCGGCGCATGTGACAAATCACATTTGATTTGAAGGGGCTGTTCCTGCACGAGGGTCCCTCTCCCTGCATGAGGAGGCCTTCTGATGCATGAGGCCTTTTGATGCATGAGGGGACTCGATACCTGAATAAGGAGGCCTTCTCCTGCATGAGGGGATCCTCTCCCTGCACGGTTAGGCCTTCTGCTTCTGCTGCACGAGGAGGCCCTCCTGCACGAGGAGGCCTTCTGCACAAGGAGAAAGGCACAGTGATACTGTATAAGGGCCGGCCTCTCGGTGCAGCTCTGTAGCTGTTTCCTCACACATGTCAAGGAGTGGGGAGCCCTCGGGGAGAGGCAGGCTGGTCATAGCTCCTTGTCTCTCTCCCGTTACCCCTGACACCTCTGTCATACACCAGACAGACACACACACACCCCTGTCACACCTCACAAAGGTCAAGCCGTTTCCACTGTGACAAGGCCTGACCTTTGAAAGCACAGAGATGCAATGGCTTGGAGGAAAGGCTTGCGCTAAGGGGGATAAAATAACAGGATACACGGTCCTCGGATGTGAAAAAGGTTAGGGAGGAGTAGGGGGTTAACGTATTTCCGGTGGGGTCCCCATAGCTCCTTGGTGATTAAAATCTGATCGGCCAACTAATTGCCTCAGTAAAGGGTGTGACATTAACGTTAGGCTAATGTCACGCAGTCAGAGACCTCAACAGCTGGGCACTATTCTTTCATGTTGCGGTATTTTAGCTGTGTCTTTCCACAGCGTCAGACGTCCGGCTGTGTTCGTTTCATTCATTTCATCCGTTTCATTTTTTCCTCACAAGCAGTTGTGTCACGGTAAAATGTCAAAGGATCAATCAACTATGGTGTCCATATTAGGACAGCGTCAGTCCCAGCAGGACTCGTTTCAATCTGTCCTAATATGGACAACGTAATCAACTTCCCTCCATGTTTGTTGTCGTCTATGTTTCTCAATCGCCGCTAAACGCTAACTGTGCTAGCCATGCCCAGGAAGCATCATTACACTGATGTAGCTATTAGCTAGCAGCTATGTTTTTGGACTGCAGATGCATCCAGATTCTGCCCGAGCAGTCTTGCTTTCCAGATGTTCGAGTTTGGTGTGTCTCTCCAGTCATTGCACTCCTAAATGACATCTTGGGGAAAGTATGAATGCTTGGAAAAAAAGGTTTTGCCATCTTGGATGCAGAGTTTTACATAGAAATGATCAGGAAGCACAAGTATACTCGAAAGCAGTGGTTCCCAAACTTTTGGAACGGAGCCTGGAACAGAGTTTCCACAAATTCCCATGATGCGATATATGGGGCCATGGGTGGATGATAATATGATTAGGACCTTGGTTAGATTGTGGTTCGAATGCAGAGATGACCCAAACCTTTCCCTCTGTCTTTGCATAACGGAACCAGGGTTGTCCCATCTGGTCCCAATAGCATGGCCACTTATCGCCGATAACATTCCTAATGCAGTCTGTAGACCATGTGCTGCTGGAAGGAGTGTGTGTGTGTGTGTGTGTGTGTGTGTGTGTGTGTGTGTGTGTGTGTGCGTGTGCGTGTGCGTGTGCGCGTGCGCATGATCATCCATTCGAAGGTGAACTAGCTAGGCCCATTCATCACCCATGGAGCCAGTGGTGTCTGGCCTGTCCTGACAGGGCCCCAGCCACTGGTCTGACTGGGCTGTGGATGGAGGTGGAGACAGTGGAGACAGTCGAGACCCATGGAGGGAGGGAGATGTCTGGGCTAACAGACCCATGGAGGGAGGGAAATGTCTGGGCTAAGAGACTATCACCGCCTGGCTCAGTCTGTCACCTCGTCTGGGAGGGGGAGGGAGGGAGGACGGGAGGGAAGGAGCGTGGGAGATGACCTCAGACTCTCATTTAGGTGTGTGGAGTAAGCACTAGTCTGTGAGAAGCAGAGGTTGGGAAATTGTATTGATTGTAATTGGGCAAACTGTTGATTAGTCAGAAAGCTGTGGTCACATTCACAATGCGGTGTTTCATTGAGTATGTTTCATTGAGTATGTTTCATTTTGAGCATCTTGGATGTAACTGACAACACTTATGTGTTGTGCCTCCATAGAAACCAGCACGCTGGCTGACACAGCCACGCCGACTTTGTCTGGTCCAATGGAGAGTAGCACTGCCCAGCGGTCGGGCAGAGGTGAGTGTCTGTAAGCATGCTGTGTGGAAATGTTGCATATAGATACTTTATGTTTGTATAATATTGTAGAATGTTTGATGATTGATGTCTCTCTCTCTCTCTCTCTCTGTGTGTCTTTCTCTGTCCCTCTCCCACCCTTTCTCTCCAGGAGCTAGCTCCTCCCCTCCGTCAATGGGTGGTGTGTGTGACTTTGAGCAGGGTCTGTGTGGCTGGACTCACGACCTCAGCGCCCCGCTCCATTGGTCCCTCCACAGCAGCTCCAAAGCCCCAGCCCAGGGGCCCAGCCTGGACCTCGCTCTGCCCCCCACCGGTGAGTCTCCCTGAGCATAGCACAGCTAGCTTCCCCCCCTAAGTCGGGGTTGGCAATGGTG
The DNA here is from genome assembly GCF_016432855.1 of Salvelinus namaycush. NCBI lineage: Eukaryota > Metazoa > Chordata > Actinopteri > Salmoniformes > Salmonidae > Salvelinus > Salvelinus namaycush. The sequence goes on from NC_052313.1 coordinate 39,844,682, forward strand.
GTTCACAACAACCATATTCAGAAGGCAAGAAAGAGGTTAGATAGCCACTTGGGCTAATTTAGCTTGATATACAGTAAAGTACTTGTTTGGTGTTTGTAAACATGTGAATGTACAAAAACTCTGTTTGAGCCCCAGCCGAGGCTGATTTTGTGACTTATAAACACACACAACACAGACCTACGCACGCACTTATAACGTGTAACTCATCCACTCTGCTCTATGTGACTGCGCTACAACTCTGTGATGCTAACGGATTGTTCCGGGAGCGTTCTGGGCAGGAAAAAGTTAAGAACCAGTAGCACTTATTAACTACAGAGGCAAGAGATTCCAGAGGAAAAAAACTGGAAAACCATATTCCCAGCCGAGCATTCCTGCCCCTCGATTACCTTGCAGGCAAATCTCTGGCTCCCTAAAGTAGCCTTCCATGTACTTAGAGCAATTATTAAGTCCCCTTTATACATACCCCCAGATCAAAAAAGAGTGAAGCTTTTGGCATATTAATTAAAGATATGAGCAGTTTGGAGTTTTTCTTTGAGGTTTTCTTACACTGACCGTGCTATAAATGGCATCCTATTCCCTATATCGTGCACTACTTTTGACCAGGTCCCTATGAGCCGGTCCAATGAGTCCTGGTCAAAAGTAGTGCACTATAATAGGGAATAGGCGGCCATTTGGGACTCCGCCAAATGAGGGTTAAAGGGATTGTTATCCTGACCTTGTTTTAAAATTCATTGGTTTTTGATATATTTCGAATGGGGCCCATGAAATATTTAACAAGCTGCAGCTGTGAAGAATTAAAGGGGGAGTTTCAGGACCTGCTCGCGCTCAAAGTGGTTGGGAATCTCTGATGTCACCTGGGCTTTAGATCGGGGAATCCCTGGGTACGTAGGTCGAGGATTGTAGCCAAATCATCCAATCGGATCGCCCTGTTAGTGGTTAGCCTAAGAGAGAGGTTCTCTCTCTCTCTCTCTCTCTCTCGCTCTCTCTCTCTATCACCCATTCTCCCTTTCTCCCTATCTCTCTCATTCTCCCTTTCTCTCTCTATCTCACTGTCCCACGCTCCCCCCTCTTTCTCTCTCTCCCTCCCCCTCTCTCCCTCCCTTTCTTTATCTCTCTCGTGACCCAGAAAACCCAGACCCAGTAACCTCTTGATCTCTCTCTCTCTAAAATGTATAAACATAACAGCTGGAGAACTCGCGCCGTAGCATATCAACGTGTGGTGCCCGCGGCGTCGATAACGAGGCCCGTGTTTGTGGATTGAGTTCTCTTTGTCTTCGCTCGCTGCAGGAGACTGCTGAGAAAATGGATTAATAATGCTGTTGCATCACATCACGTGAACGCGCCCCTCTCGATTATGAGCTGTCTGCCGAACAAGCTGCGGAACAATGGGGGGAGCGTTCAGAGACGCCGGGTTCACCCGAGGTGTAGGGAGAGGGGGGCCTCTGCGAACGCATTAAGATCAGTTTGATAAAGTGGGGATGTTTTCTGTGTGGTGAAGACCCGCACGTACACACACGCAGACGTACGGACGCATGCACACACTCGTGCACACACACTCATACACCCATATACACACAGTCACACACACACACACACTTGCATTCACACACTCGCGCATGCACACACTCACACACAGATAGACGCACAGCGATCGACAGTGCTGTATGGTGCTGCATGGGAGGGCTCCTTACAAACACACACACACTGATGTGACACACACACTAGAGAGCAGAGGGGGGCTGTCATCGTGACAGACTATTAGGGTGGCTACACACACATGCACATACTGCACAGTATAATACACACTTCAATGTACTCAAGCTTTCTCTCCCTCTCACATACAATACAAACTTCAGTCGTCTCCCAGATTTAAGTTAGGTACAAATTGTAGAGTGTACATTTCCTTGATAAAGTGTTAAATTCATTACAAGTGAGTTATCTGCATTTGCATTATGGATGCTGATTGCTGTCCTTATACAGTTGGTCTAAACCTTTAATATAATCAAATAAATGATTTAGTTCCCTCCACGACAGCACATTCTTTTACGACGTACATGTAGCTACAGTAACCACCATAACATGGACACAAAAGAGCCATGCTGAATTTAGTTTGCAATCAATCAAACATTTATTTTTCTATGAAAAATAGTCAAGCTTGTGGTTCTGCCGCTTCTTATTCTGTGATCCACACGTCAAGGTCTCTGTGATGGACTGAGTCTTTTGGCTGTGACACTGACCCTCCATTTTTGGGAAAAATGACCCTTAAGAGTCTCTCACATTTACATCCTCCTACTGTTGGGGTCAAACACCTGGCAATTGCTGCTGCTCCTCATGTCGTCACCATCTCTCTTAGTGCAGGCTGCTGATTGGTTGTTGGAGACTGCTGTCTGGCTCGATGGCCAAAATATAGCTGCATTCTGCTGGCTAGATGACAAAAATGTAGCGGCTGCTGATTGGCTGGGCCAGACTGTTGTCTTGGTAGTGGCTGCTGATTGGCTGGGCCAGGCTGTTGCCTGGCCTTTAGCTGCTGATTGGCTGGGCCAGACTGTTGCCTGCCAAGTGGCTACTGATTGGCTGTTGTCTTTCACCTCCACAACAACATCGACATCCATTGGCTCCACATCCTGATGACAATGCACTTGATTGTTGTTGTTGATCTGGGGCCCCTCTTTCCAGTCCATAAAATGGTCCTGGTCTTGTCCATAGCTGGAGTTTAGCTGAAAGGTGGCAGGGGCTGAGTTGGGCTGGAGCTGGCATGCAGGTTGGGTGTTCAAAAATGGACTTTGCCATTGTCCCTGGAATGAATCAATCAATAAAACACATTGTACTTATAAAGCCCTTTTTACATCAACATTTGTCACAATGTGTTTTAGAGTAAACCGCCCTAGGCCCAGGGCTCTGGTCAAAATAATTTCACTAGCTATATAGGGAATAAGTTGCCATTTCAGACTAGTCACTATAATCTAGGCCAAACAAACCTGGTTCAGGACCTGGTAGGTAGCCACTCCAGGCGCGGGAGATCCTCCAGTCATCTGTGTGATCAGCCATGAGGCGAGAACGTCCTTTGGAACCATCCTCAACACTTTCCAGATGAACTGGTCCAAAGGGAATGGATGGAGGGGCCCGAACTGGCTCAGATATTGGAGATAGTCCATTATTGAAATAACTTGGCGTAATTATATATTGTTTAATTGTTCAGAGCAGATAGCAATGTGATAGGCAATGCTTTCAAGTGCCTAAATGATTTGGTTGACCTCTAGAATGTTGCTTCACAGGTGTTCGGATGACATCACAGCTGCATCACAATCGAGGTCAATGACTATGACATTGTGCACTGTGCTCATCGAGTTCTGTTTCTATGGTCTAGCTTCAACTAAACAGATATAAAGGCCCATTCCTGAATGAAAATGTATTTTCTATGAAATAAATCAAATAAATGTTTTCTATGAAGCTGAGGGATGAAGCTGGATAAATGTAATCACCAAACAATTCGTAGATGGAGCTATAGATGCAAGGACTGAAAGTCCATGGGGTCAAAATGATAATTTTAATCATATTTTGAAGATAGACATTGTTTTCAATTTACACCTGTTGCCTGAGTACAGGGGACATAACATATACTATTTATATATATATTACATAATTACATGTCAGTTTGTAATATATAACGGTTTATACATGAACATTCAGCTGGAATATGGGGATGCTAATATCCATAACTTCATTGTACCTAGTGCCTCTTGGACAATATACGCACGCACGCACGCACGCACGCACGCACGCACGCACGCACGCACGCACGCACGCACACACACACACACACACACACACACACACACAATGATTTTTATCTGTAGTTCCCTCACCTAACTGCTCTAACACACACTGCGATAAAGCACAGGTGATCTTGTCAGCAATGTGTTGATACTGGTCCGTAGCCCACTTAACTCTACATACACACGCCCTGTCAGGTTCAATCCCTCAAAGGATTCCAAAGTCCACATCCAATTTACTAACTAAACATCCTCTTCTATAAACAACTGTCTGCGTTGAACCCAATGCTATTATGTAATGGGGTCTACCTGAATAGCAATGGGAATGGCTCCCTTGGGTTGGCTGTGAATTCATCACCTTCCCTTAGTGCTTGACTCTCTCACTGACCCTATTCTTCTGTTAGGTGTGTTTTGATATGTATCATATCCCTGTGCTATTGTAAGTCTGACCTTGTAGTTGTGGTATTGTGTGGTTTTATTCTTGTGTGTGCAGATGCACTG